>NW_022196897.1:122666413-122671715 GCF_008632895.1 Mastomys coucha
CTCTATAACCAAGGGTGAATGCACTTTCTCGGCCCTCTTCTATAAGGTCACTATTTGCATTTATGACAGCTCTACCCACAGACAATCACTTCCGAAAGACCCTGCTTCACTGATGGGATTCATCATATTGGACAATTTCAACATATGAATTCTTTTGAGGTAGAGCATGGGTGTTCATACCATAGTACTATTGTTTAGGTATAATGGCCACTTAACTTTCCACAGTTTGTATCACATATGTACAGTAGGTGTTATTCTTACCTTCTTTTATTGAGCAGGGCACTCAAGATTCTGCACAGTCCAGTTTTCATCAGCCTGATAGATTCTTCCACCTCCGTCTATGCTTTCTCAGCACAGAACAGCCATCATTTGCTTGTGTGTTTTTCTTTCTGTTCTGCTGTTTCCCTGAAGTCAGCTTTCCGCTCCTTTCATCTCCCATGTTTTACTCATACCTACCTATAGTAGGCTTGCTGCTCTCAGTGTAAAGGAGATGAAGAGAGAATTGCATTCCAATGACACAATGTCCTTCATGTGGCCAACAAGAATGATTATCTCCTGGCAATGACGCCACGTTTTCCACACTGGGAACCTTTAAAAAATTATGTTATACACCTTCTCCCATGATCCAGACCACAAAGATCAGAATCCCTGGGGTTGTACTAAGATTCACTATATGAGTGTGTGCTAGAAAGCCAAGAACTCTCGCAGGAGACTTGCATGGGTCTCATCTCTTATTTGAACCCCTGTTTAAGTTGCATTTTACCTGGCTTTAGAGAATGTAAGTCTGTAGGTCAGCAGGGTTACTGGAGCAATGTCTAGAGGTATAATCACCAACAATGGTGTTGCTACTACCAATTCCCACAGATTTACTCTATAATCTGTCAAAGATTGGATCAGCCTCAGAACAGATGTTGATGGGAGACACCAAAAATGGAATACAATTGGAATCCTAATGAAAAGGTTCTCTTCAAACCCATCATATCAGGGAATGCCCATGACACAGACATTCTAAACGCAATTTGCATGTGGCCATTGGTCTGATGGTTTTGTCTTCCTTTGGCCTTTCTTGGGAATTATCTTTACTGAAGAAACTTTAAAACATGCCAAACGCAGAAGGAGTCCATTATGTAAAACTACACTGAGTTAAAATGTGGAGTTGTGGAGGTCTGTTCCAACAGATAGAGCTACAACACAATTCTGACACCTAAGACTCTAGGATCATGGTATAAAATAGGTCAGAAAGATTTTAAGAACAGGGACTTTGTTGTGAAATTGTGTCTCCCTGTAATGCCAGAAGCTTCAGTCATAAAATCTCAGCAACATGACAGCTTAAATATGAGTTACACATTGATAAAGGGAAGCCCGCCAAAATAAAATTTATAAGCAATCAAGAAATGCTGAGAGAGAACAAAGAGTCTTGCCTAGGGAAGAGCAATTGGTTTTGATGGTCAGCCCTGAAAACATCCATACAAGTAACATTATATACCCTGAGCAGAGTGTATTTACATATTTAGAAATATTATATACACATATTTATATAGCAACAATTAATAAGAAGAGAGGCAATGATTTTGAAGGAGAGCAATACGGAAGGAGGGCTGTACAGGAGGGGTTAGAGGAGGAAGTGTAGAAGAGAGAAATTATGTAATTATGTTATAAGTTCAAAATAATTAAAGAAATGATTTAAAAATTTTAAAAGACATAGCTGTGAGGAAGGTGTTTTAAGTAAAATCTTGTCTATTTGAACCAACAGGTGAAGATCCTTATGTGCCACCCCAGAGGACACACATTTTTATGATTTTGATGAACTTCCTGTTCAGGGGTCCTGAGCTTGTCAAGTAAATGGCCCCAAAGTGTATGAGGACATGTGCTAGATCCAGCTGCAACATTTTCAGTTTCCCCACTTTCCAACCTTTACCCAGCATCTCTAAAAGCTGGTAGAGGGGCAATGGCTATGAAGTGAAATTCTGTCCTGATAGTTTAGGTTCCCCATGATAACACAGAAAGGAGCATCCAGGAGGAAAGGGACCTATTGAGATCTTTTGGTTTCCAGGCAGCCTTCTGCCAGTGAGTGCAGATGGTGGGATCTGGGGGTCACCCCTCAGATGGGGGCTGCCGTGTCTGGGCGGCTCTCCCAGTCCCTGGCAGCCACTATAGATGCTGCACCTCCTTAAATGTTGATTATCCAGCTCCTTCTTTGTGAACTGACTCATTACCATTTCATTGTGTGGCTCTTATTCTTCCCTGGGCAATGAATATTGACTTCAAGCTTGCTTTTCTACCTGAATTACAGGGGTAGGGGCAATCTGAGGGCTGCTGGGCTTGCTCAGCTCCAGCCTCCCTGGCAGCCACTTGAATGGTTTCAAAGAAAAGCTGTTTGCTTGAGCATTTAGGGACAACAGAGAGCTGTCACAGGCTGCTGCAGTGATTTATGAAAAGACAGGGAAATAAGAGAATAGACTCTTACTTCTCACACCAGCTGCCTGTTCGCTGGCTTTCTTTTATTCTCTGTCTGTCTGTCTCTCTGTTTTATTTTTCTAGTCTTCTCTCCTCCCTTGTTGCTTTCTCCTTTCCTTTTCTTTCTTTCACCCTGGTTCTCTTCCTCTCTCTGTTGAGTCTACTTTCCATCTATTCCTTTGTTTATGTTTTTTTTCCTCTTTTAAGTGAGAGAAGAAAAAAAAAAACATGCCTGTGTTTTAGGCAGACTCCTATTTCCTATCCCTAAATGGAGTATCGCAATAAAGGCAGTCCATTTTTTTTTTTCAGTTCAAATGGTGTTCAGCTCTGCAGGAGAGAGAAGATTGTGCCCAGGCAAGTCAGGTGGATTTCTTCCCTAGATCCTTCCCTTCTGATCCTCCTGGGGCTCTGAAACCAAATGAGACCTACTCTGAACACGGTACTGTGGTCTGAAGAGGTCACCTTGGAACCTTGGGCCTGGAGTTCTCTCAGGAACACATTGGCAAGAAAGTCTTCCCTCCTTAGGGCTCCGGTTTTGGTAGGCAGACTTGGCTCACAGCCTTGTGCTTACTCCTATAAGTCACTGTGACCAGTGGGAGCCAGTACCTTCAGAGGAAGGGCAGTTCCTTAGGCAACAGTGTCTGCTCAAACACTGATGTTCTGGGGCACACTGAACAAGCTGCTTCATCAGGTCGTCGATCTAGGACAGAAGTACTGACCTATTGGTGTGGGCAATCGCACAAGGACTGCTAGTCAGAATTAAGAGTCACCTACTTTTAGTCTTCATCAGAGGTGCAGGAACACAAGGGTCTTTAAGGTTCCTGGGAATTTTCCAATGTAGATTTTATTTTTGGTATCTGGGCTCTGTCACCTTGCTTTTCTTTTGCTGTGTGTTCCAGAGGCACCATGTTCTCTATCTTACCATTGCCCTGGGTTCTTTGAGGTGTCCCTGTCTTTCATGTTGCGTCTCCTAAACTTTGGTCCCCTTATCTTTAGCCATAGGCGTCAGTTAGTCTCCTCACAGGCCCATACATCTGCAGCCTCATCTCTTCCTCAGGCTTGTTTCTTCTGGCTGAGGTATGAAGGGTCCCTTTTCTCATCCTAAACAACGAATCAGCCATTAACCTTGGTCTGAAAAATGTCTATTGGCCAGCCTCTTTCCTCAGCTTCCCACCTGTTTGCAAAAAAAAAAAAAAAAAAAAAAAAAAAAAAAAAAAAAAAGATAAAAAAGATATTTTGGTGAACTCAGTAGAGATAGGGACCTAAAGGTGGATGTATTCTCAGGTTTCCCCCTCCTCCATTTAGGAAAAAGACCAACAAAACTCTGCTCCCAATGCAGTGGTTTTTTAGTTTTAAGCCATTCTCAGATCTCCTGTTGGGCTGAAGTTTTGTTTGTGTTGGTCAGGTTGGTTTGTTGCTATGTATGAAGCAAGACAGAATGACCTGCAAGGCTGGCCGAGGGATGGCTTGACTGGGTACTCAATGACTCTGAACCTTCAAAGAGGGTGCTGAGGGTGCTGTCATAGTAGTTTACTGGTCAACAGACAATGGCTGCTGGGGAGTTAGTTACCTAGAAGTGTATCTGAGCATTACAGGCCCTCTGGCTCCCTTTCTGGCTTCTGCACCCTGGTTTCTAGGTGTTATGATCAGAATAAACCTCACTTTTCAGGCTTTATCCTGTGTCATGCTTTCAACCTTTAGGAAGAGGGCTTATTTATCAATCAAGGGATCTCTTTTAAGAGTGCAGAAAATAACACAAGAAAACTTGTGGGAGAATAGGAGGTGGCAGTTTGAGGAAGATTCTTTCCAAGGGAAGAAAGAACACATTTTCTGAAGTTGTGTATGGAAATGTGCTGTGGTAAGAAGTGGTGTGTTGAGTCCACCTTTGGGGAAAAAGGATGACACAAAAAAGAACATGACAATATTCTAGTCTTCAAGGACCTTGGATGATATGAAAGACAATATAACAAGATGGAAGGTAAGGGGAGGAGATGACAGTGTTACTGAATACACTTGGGAGTATTCCCAAATGTCTTTCCCTTTTGGAAAAAAAAAACAAAAGCACTTGATAGGCTGAGATAACTTAGTAGGTAAGATATTTAGAAAGACCTGAGTTCCAATCTGTGTTATCCATGGGAAAAGGACACACATGGTAACATGCATCTGTGATCCCAGTACTGGATAGTGGAGGCAGGTAGATCCCAGGGACTCACTCACCAACCAATTTAGCCAAAACAATGAGGTCCAAATTCAGACCAAGACTCTGTTTCAAAAAATAAGGTAATAAGTAATAAATGAAGAAATCTAAAATTGCATACACTGACAAGCACACACGTATATACCACAGACAAACACACACACACACAACACAATCCATTATTCAGTCAATCAATAACCAATTCTCTGGACAGTCCTTGTGTATATTGGATGACGCAATGAAAACCTTGTATGGATTCCACTAATCAGTAATCCATCCAACATTATCATTTTGGTATAGACCACTTAATAGATTGTGTCCCAAGGGCTTTTGGCTTTCAGATTCTCCATTGCACTGACATCAAGAAGTTCCATCAACCTCTTGTATAAGTTCTATTCTGCATGTGGCCTGAAGACTAGGAAAGTGCCTTCCCCACTGCCCTGTCTCCATACCCAAATCCCTCATCACAAATTCCACTGGGTTACAGTAGGCATTAACACTGGTGGACTCAACATACCACTTCTTACCACAGCACACTTCCATACACAACTTCAGAAAATGTGTTCTTTCTTCCCTTGGGAAGAATCTTCCTCAAACTGCCACCTCCTATTCTCCCACAAGTTTTCTTGTGTTATTTTCTGCACTCTT
>NW_022196897.1:122672022-122699522 GCF_008632895.1 Mastomys coucha
CTTTCTTTCTTTCTTTCTTTCTTCTCTCTCTCTTTCTCTCTCTCTCTCTCTCTCTCTCTCTCTCTCTGTCTCTGTGCCTCTCTGTCTCTCTCTCTCTCTTTTTTAACAGATCTTACGTCAAGTTTATTTGTAAAAACAGCATAGGACACTGGTCATCTGCAAACAGTGTGTGGGTAGGTATGTCACAGCAGTCCATCTATCTTTACACTGGCAGGAACCTTTTCAACAGGGCCTTCACAGAGGTCTGGGCACCTTTGGGAGCCTGGGCTGGAGCTGAAGCCTGGGCCTTAGCTGGAGCTTTGGCCCCTACCTTTGTTTGAACCTTGGGCTTTGGTTGGCAGAGCCTTTGACCCTTAGTCATGTAGCTTCAAATCCTCTTCCCAAGCTTGGGATGAATAATGAATGCCAGATGGCTGAGTTTGCGGCTCAGGTCCTTTGGCATGTTGGGCTTGATGGTCTGAGGCTTCACAAGGGCCTTGATGGCCTCTGCGCATGCACTCACTGCCTTTGCATTGTTGGCCTGCATCTTCTTCAGGCCTTTCTTGTGCTTCTTGGCAAAGCACATGTTCCTCAGGAACTTGGGGTTAACCCCTTTAGAGATTCATATCTTTGTGCCAGGGGTTTCTTGATGCCATTTCTGTGCCAATTTCGGGACTGGTTGTGTATGGTGCGGTTCTTGGACTTGGCCGTGTCTGCATCGTAACCCATGCCTCCCACAGTGCCTGGGACCAGAAGAGTGGGTTATTTCATTTTTAAACATTTTAATTGATGTATAACTTACCATGAAACATAAACACTGTAAGTCTAATGTCACTCATATCTGCCAATGCAGAGCCACATCTAACCCTGAGATCATTGCTGTCACCTCAGAAAGTTTCTTTGGACTCTCTGTCAGTCAGTCCTCTTTCCTTGCCTGAATTGACTACTATTTTGACTTCTATCACTATAGCTTCAAGATACCCATTTTATGATTTTTATAATGAAATCACACAGTAGATACTCTGCATATATGTCTTTTTGTATTCAATATTCCATTTGAGATCCATCCATCCATCTATATAGCTACTCATATCAATAATTTGTTAATTTTTATTGCTGAGTATTACTTCATTGTATGCTATGCCACAGTTTATTCATTGCCTCATGGATGGATAGTTGTGTTTCTTGTTTTAGCTATTATCAGTGTAGCATTGCTGAAAACTCTTGTCCAATATTTTTTGGTTAATCTATACTGTCATTTTTCTTAAAGAAATGCCTAGCAATGGAATTGGTCACAGGATAAATTTTAATGAAAATGCCAGATAATTTCCAGTGTTTACATTATTTCATAATTCTACTGGTTATGTATAAAGGTTGCATTTGATGTTGTCAAATGCTTTTATTTAGGCATCCTAGAAATCATGAAATAACATCTTACTGTGTCTTTAATTTGTATCCCCTTGATACATTCATCTTTTAAAGCACTTTTACGTGTATCTTGGCTGCATGCAAACACACACACACACACACACAGATTTTTTAAAGTGCCTGTTAAGCTCTTTTCCCAATCCAACAAGGAAAGAGAGAGTACTTAACAAGTTCTCCTCCTAGCTGAGAAGTTATTGAGAGTTGATGGAATCTGGGCAAGAGTTAATTTTCTGAAAGGGTGTGGCCCTGGTACATGGACCATGTTCCAGTGTATTATCCCAAGTCCATGTGTATATAGGTAGCACAAATTAAGTCCATGGGCTATAACAAAGAGGGAGAGGATGGGGAATAGATCTAAGAAGGGTTGGGGGGCTGGATATAATCAAAACCCTTTATATGTATATATGAAATTCTCAAAATTTAATAAGTATATTGTATCTAAAATCAGTTGCTTATTATAATTTTATTTTTTTAGTGGGGAATTTTTAGGGCTCTTCAGACTTGATACATGACTTGTTTTTAGTAGAGTCATTATCTACCAACCTTATTTGATTCCTTAAGTATGTCTTATCTCAGGTGGTCTAGTCAATTCCTAAGAAGCATTTGTTAAAATTTTATAGAACAAAGAAAAACCAAAATAAAAACCTAAACAATGAACCAAGCAACCAATCATTAAAAGATCCAATGGATGTCCCTCCATCAATCACAAGAATCTAGTTGTCAGTCACAAAGAGGGTGACGAGCATTCTGAAATGTGTGTGCTTGAAACAGAGCCACATCCTGTGTTTGGCTGCAAAGGTTTGGCAGATGATCAGTCCACACCAAATTAATTCCTGTTGAAAGGGTCATTGGCAGGAGAATCCATGGGTTGCTGCTATAATCAAGTTGGCTAAGTTATTTGTTTCCATCTTGAGTGAGCACCTGAGGATGAAGGAAATCTCTCCGTCTAGTCTAGCAGGTAACTACTGCTTTCTTAAGAAAAAATAATTTCAATGAAAAGGTTTTTTTTTTTTTTTAAACATATAGTCTACATGTTATAATGTCTGAAAGCTGACTTTCTGACAAATAACCAAGACAAATAAACTTGCAAAGAGAAAGGTATTTGTTTTGGCTCACAGTTTTAGAAGTGTCAGTTCACAACTGACTGGCCCTAATGCTTTTGGACCTGTGGTAAGACAATCTGTCATGGAGGTAGTACGTGGTGAAACTGCTCACCCCCTGGACAGAGACCAACAGTCCTACACAGGAACATGCAAACACAATACAGAGAGAGAGAGGGAAAGAGAGAGAGAGAGGGAGAGAGAGAGAGAGAGAGAGAGAGAGAGAGAGAGAGAGAGAGAGAGAGAGAGAGAGAGACTTAAAATCTTCCCTAGATTTCACCTCTTACATTTTCTACCATTCCCAAGGCACATAGATACATGTAGGCCTCTATGGAACTTTACAGATTCCAAATACCTCCATTCGATAACTCTCAGTTAACTGGTTCTTAAGCTGCTATGTTTCAGGGAGGTGCTCAGTGTGGAAGAGTTTCTGTGGACTAGCCAGGACACCTGTCGATTGTGCAAACTATACCATCTATATGATGTGCAGATAAACCTAAAACATTGGTCCTGTCACAGGGTCTCAGGTGTGAAACTTGTAGCTAGAGAATTTTCTAGGCTTTCTGTTTACATGTGTCCTTTTCCTTTCCTAATTCAGAATATCTCAGGTTTGGCTGGCCTTGGCTGTGTGCTCAGTCATTTCTTTGGATGCATAGTATGCCAGCTGGCTACTAACAGCTGCCTACACAGCCACCTTAGTACTTACTAAGTTCTCTCTCTTTGTTAGTGGTCAAATGTTAATGATTAAAGTGATCAACCTCCTATGCTTCATATTGGGCTGTAATACTGCCTAGGAGGACTTACTTTAAGTTTATAGTTTCTTCTCTTTATTCTATGGGCTTATATTGTATCTTCTCATTTGGTTCCAGACAGTAGGGACTTATAGAGAGCTCTGAGCACTTTTTTTTTTTTTTTGAACATTGTTTTTATACAGGAAATGAGAACACACGTGGAGAGAACATCACCTCACTAGGTATTATCAGTGGAGGGGTGACTAGGCTGAGGGCTGCTCCTTACGCCACTGATGCTTATCTGTGTGAGCTTTGCGAAGCACAGAAGTCAAGACCGCTATGCATGATGTTTACTGACTGATGACTGGTAACATGTGGCTCCTGCATTCTTCATAAAGGAGTGACTTCTGAAACAGAATGTTTTGTATCTTGGTAGATGACACTCTTATCAGGTTTCCAGTTATGCCATTTGATAGTAGCATCGATGGGAAATCCGGGCTTCACCTGTAGTTCATCCTGGTGTATGTGTGCTTTGGAGTGTTTGCTAAATGCAGAGCACTACAGTTTAGCACTTAATCTTCAGGTAAGAGGAGGAAGAAGGCGATAAGCTGCATCCTGCCTCTGGTCTGAGGCCTGGGAGAGCTGAACATGTGTGTGTCAGGAGAGCATGTGGCCTTCAGAGCTGTGGGTCTGCTAACTGTAGAAGTCGACCTTGACAGTGAAATGGAGACTTTCAAAAGCGGCTTTACCCAAAGGCCCAAAGCTAATGATTCCAAAGTGTTGACTGTAGTATCAGAGTAAACAATAGCAGGTTTCATGGTGTTTACTTAGTTCAGCGGCTTACAAAGGAATCGCATGGGCTTCCTTCCACACCACATTGCTGGCTTGTATCAAAACCATCAGTTCTGAAGTAACTTAAATGATTCCACCCTTTTGTTTAGGTTGTGGGTTGGTGCAGAAAGGAAGTTTTCTATAAACCACCATGCCGTTTGTGTCAAATTGGAATGGGCATGCCTTTGATTACTGCTCATTTTGTGTCCAGAAATGACGTCAGCAGACTGGGTAGAGTGTCAAGCAGGAGGGGCTCGTGGCTTAGACTTGTCAGATGTTCACACTTTTTGTTTTATTTAATCAGAAGCACAACAGACAATGGGAGACACTTAATTATGGTTTAAGTCATTTGCTCTCAGCACTTCCCCCCCACAAATGTGCCTGCCTTGCCTGTTTTGGGAACAGCATGTAGTATGCTGGGCCTTCATACAAATACAAATACAAATGGAGTACTCTCTTAAGCAGAGAAATTTTCTTAAATTTCATTAAAAAATAAAAATGTTAACTCCTAATTTTCCATAGAATAGCCTTTGGAGAGATGGGTACTATGTTCAGGCACAATGACCAACACACGTCTTTGCCTGGAGGAAAGAAAGAAAACCTGACATAAAAACCAGTGTACTATTTGTGCTCTATTTGGATGTGGTGCATCTCATCTAGAACTCAATGTGAAGTCTGGCTCTCACTGGAACATTGTTCAAAGATAATGGGGTCTTAGCAGGTGTTTGGGCCTTGAGGCCTCTTTGTTTATGAAGGATTAACACTGCTATTATGGGATTGGGTTAATTTTCTGAGAGAACTCACTATAGTCCTTCAACTATTGAAGGACTATATCAGTTACTTAGACTGTGGGTGATCATAAAATGAGGCTGCTCCTGTTGTTTTGTCTCTTCTTTACATGTTTTAGTTGCCCTGTGCTTGTTCTATGTCTATATCATGGTACAATACAATCTCGTTGCCAGATATGACCACTCAATCTTAGATTTCCTGATCTCCTGAACTATGAGTGAAATCAACTACTTATTATTTATAAAATACCTACTCTCATATACATGCGTGCATATTCATTACTACACTACTATACTAAGTATGCTCCTGTTTTGATTTCCTTTCCTCAGTTATTTTTGAGATATGTTTTTAGGGGTAAATGTTAATATGTTTTATGAACCCTCTTTTATTCATGTGGAGTTTAATGCCCAACAGATGCAGTGCTTAATCTTCATTGTCATCTTGACTGGACATATAGTTACTCAGGCTACATATCTTAAGGTGTGTTTGTGCGGGCGTTTCCAGAGAGGACTAACTGAGGAAGGAACAGCTACTCTAAATTTTATTGGTAACATAGCATGGATGAGAGGCCCAGAGTAAATAAATGGAGAAAAGGAAGAAAGACTGGAAGATACCAGCATCCATCTCTTTCAGATTCTTGACTGTATATGCACTCTGTGTCCAGTTGCCATCCCTTTGTTGTCATGGTGGATTGTATCCACTTAAATCATGGTCCAGAATAAATCCTTCCTCTCTTGAGGTTTCTCTTGTCAGGTGTTGGTTACAGAGATGGGGAAAGTACAACACAACAAACAATAGCCATGTAGACAAAGTGGCCCAAATTATTGCGCTGAAAGCAAGTCCCAGTCTGCTTAACTCTTTGGCCATCCTGTCCAAGATCTGCTGTCATCTTCAAGGAGACTGAGTCTTTTGACTTTGAGGAAAACCCAAACTCCTTTGAGCCACCCCACTGCTTTTATGTCATGTTTAAACCCATTTACATTTATTCCCACTCTCACCTCATGGATACTATATAGAAAACCATGATGCCTCACAGTCATGTGACCTTCTCCTACAACTCCCCATGTTCTACACTTTTTTTCTGACTCTTCCCCTAGTAAGTTTTACTTATGCAATGTCTTGTTTCCCTAGACTGGTCACAACAGAGTCCAAGGTTCAAACAAGAAGAAGCTAAGAATAAGAATTTGTCATGGCATCATACGTGTCTAAGACTGTAAGCCTTCCTTCAATGTCTTATGTCAAAGCAGTGGCTGTGAGAATTTTAGAGGATTTTTAAGTATCAGGAAATCATGCATTTGAGCAGTATGATGGTTCATCTGAAATATCCTTGAAAAGGCTCATGGATACAGGCTTATATAGAAAAGGGTTTTTATCACAAGTGCGTGAAAAGAGGTTTGCGGAAGTGCTTGGGTCCTGAGGGCTTTGCATTCATGAGTAGATTAATCCATTGATGGATTTGAAATTTGGAGAGAATATTGGGAAATGCTGGAACTGTGGACAGCAAGGCTTGGTGGGTGAAGTAAATCACTGGTAGGGGCATATACTTGGGTGCTGTATCTTAAGTTAGCCCTTTCCTATTAAGCTTTATGCTTCTGTTCCACAACTGAGATGGATCACAAAATGAGGTGGGCAGCCTTTCTTTACCATATGCTTCCCTCCATGATGTACGCTCGCCTCCGGACCAGAACAACATAGCCAGCCAATCATGGACTGAAATCTCTAGGACCATAAGCCCAAATAATTCTTTTGCCCTTTCAATGTTTCTCTCTGGTATTTCTCACAGGTATTTCCTTACAGAAACATAGACCTATCTTTGTGCTCCTTCTACAAACATAGATAAAGAATAGACTACAACATGGTGAGCCAGCTGGGAGAACCTGGAGCCTGGGAGAAAGTTCCAGGTTAGCTTTCAAATGCCTTATTCTGTCTCACTCAAATTGTCTCTGTTAGTTTCTTAAGGCAGCTGTAACTAGGCAGCTGAAAACATCAGAAATTATTTCTTTATAGTTCTCTAGTGGATAGAAGCTTGAACTTAAAGTATCAGTATGACTGTGCTCCCTTCAAAGACTTTAGGGTAAAATCCTTCTTGGTTCTTCTTTGTTTCCAGTAGGGGCTGGGGGGCCTTGTGCTTGCTGAGCATGTGTATCAGTCTAATTTCTGTCTCTGTCTTACATGGCTGTCTGATCTCTGTGTGGTTTTGTTTCCACTTTTGTTTTTTCTTTATAAGGTACTCCTTATTGACGTAAGGCCCATCCTAAAGCAGTATGACCTTATTTAAAAGAGCTGCATGGGTCCATGTCCTTTTTAGCTTTTGTTGTTGGTTTGACACAGCCAAAACTCACCTGGGAAAATGGAGACTCATTTGAAAGGTTGCCCAGATCAGATTGGCCCATGGCTTTGTCTGTAGAGAATTGTCTCAGTTGTTGATTGATGTGGGAGAGACCAGACCACAGTGGGTGGCGCTACCCCTCTGCATGTGGTCTGAGTTGGATAAGAAAGCAGGTTGAGCATGATCCAGGGAGAAAAACAGAAAGCTTTTTGTGGTCTTTGCTTCCTTTGGTTCCTGCCTCCTGCTTTGAGTTCCTGTCCAAATTCCTCTCAGCAAGGAGTGGTTACCTACAAGTGTAAGATAAAATGAAGCTTCTCCTTCTCAAGTTGCTTTTAGTCATGGTGCTTGTTGCAGCAGCAGAAATTACGGTAAGACTCTTATTTCCAAAGGAGGACATGGTCAAAAGTGCTGGGAGTAGGGACTTCAACTTATCTCTTGGGTATCACAAGTAGGCTTACAGTACCCTGTGAGCTTATTATATACAAGGAACCTCTTTATGCAAGTACTCTTGGAAAATGATAGTAAGACAGCTAGCACACGCACTGACTTCCTAGGCAAGAGAGCTCAAACGAATAAAGATTATCTGTCGTTTAGTTTAACTTCTATAAATGCTTTGAGAATGCCATGCAATGTGTTTTAATCATATCCACTCCTCGCTTCCCCTACCTCTTCTCAGACCCACCCTGCCATCCTTCCTACTTCAGCTCTCTGTACTCTTTAACTTATGATGATCACATTGTGCAGCTCATGTATTCATGGGTTATGGGCTCTCCCTTGGAGTGTGGTTGATCTATCTAGAGCTGCAACCTTAAAGAAAACTGATGCTCCCAGAAGTCATTAACTCTCCACAGCTCCCCAGTTAGGTTTGAGGGCTCCTGAACCCCTTTCTCGTTTACTAGCATGTTGACTGGCTCGATCTGGTACAGGTCTTGTGCGGGTAGCCATAGCTGGTGAGTTCAAGTGTTGTTGTCCTGCTGTCGTGAACAGGAGATACTACTTTGTTCTTGGCTTGCCTGACTTGTGGCTCTTCTAGTCTTTCTACCCGCTCTTTCTCAATGATCCCTGAGCCTCTGGGGTAGGGAGTTGATAGAGGTGTTCTGTTTGGGCTAAGCACTCTTACTGACACTAGTTCTCTGCAGCTTGACTAGTGAGTTTCTGCATTAGCCATTGTCCTCTACCCAAAGAAACATCTCTGATGAGGCCTGAGAGTAAATAGAGGCCTCTTTAAAAAGTTTTTAAAAAGAGGGAATAAAACAGAATGAAGTTGGGCTCAGTGAGAATCCATTTTTCCTGCTGCTCATGCTTCTGGTCTGTATTTTTTCTGCTTTGTGCCATGTGATGAGAGTCAGAGACACAATGGCCTTTCTTATCTTTAGGTGCTTCTGCCACTGCCATGTCTATATCTATTTCCATCTGTGTGTAGTCTGTTTACACCAATGTTTATCTGTCATTGTCAATACCTATCTCTGTCTATGTCTGCCTGTCTATGTCTATACCTGTCTATCTTCATCTATTTACATCTGTGTTTATGTCTGTATATGTCTTTATCTGCTTCTGTCTATGCCTATATCTATGTTTCTGTCTATCTCTGTCTACATATGTCTCTATGACTGTCTGTAAGTCTATGGGTTTGTTTCTCCCAGTACCCATCTGTGTCCATCTATGTCTATGTATGTATCTCGTCCATTTCTGTCTCTTTCTCTGTCTATAAGTATGTCTATATGTATGTTTATCTCTATGTGTGGATGGATTTTTAGTGATCCTGCCATATTTTTGTATAAGACACGTAGTTTTCATCTGGGGTCCGTAGATTGCCATGAGATTGTGAGTAGAGTTTGAAAGGTGGGCATCTATAGGCTTAAGAATGACCTTCATGAAGATATATTTATTTTCTAGTTCTGAGAACTCCTAGTTCTCAAGAACCCATAAGAAAAGAGTGATTATTACCATATGTGACAAATGCTGCAATAGAGTTCAGGATTTTGAGAGAATGAGCATACGCTTGAATATTCAGATGAGCTCCAAATGTCTTCATAGATATTCTTATATGGTACAGGGAGATATAGATAGATAGTGAGATAGATGATACTTCATGAGACAGATAGTTAGACATAGATAGAGTACAAGGATGCAGGCCAGGCCTTGTGAAGATGGAGGCAGATTGCAATGGTATGTATATAAGCTAAGGAACACTTACCTGCACATGGCCTGTTAGTGCTGTGGCTACCTGAAGAAGGTGTTCTCCAGAGTCACTGCAGGTAAAGGGAAGCCTCTTGATACCTCTAGTTTGCAATCTGCCTTAATATCTATGAGAGAGTGAATATCTATTGTCTTAAGATTTTTTTTTATAAAATTTGTTTTTAATATGTTTTCATCGCATACTTTCCACTCCCAATTTCTATTGTCTTAAGCTACAGATTTATGATAATTTGTTATGGCAAACACAGGGTCCCTGAACATACATGAAAATATGTATTCTTATTTGTCACTAATTTCTACTGGTACTTAACATTTCTGTCCTGATTGATTATGGGAAACAAATGTAGATTTAGTGGTATCTGTCACCTACACAAGTGACAGACACCTTCACATTACTGGAGTCCTTAAAGTGCCATTAACACATGGTACCACTTTGAAAATGTATGATTAAGCTACTACTGGATCATTATTAAAGCACTAGTAAATGTGTTTATTATTCTAAGCTACAAATTTGTCTTTGAGGAATTTGAAGAAATGTCAATATAATTTGTTTTCTTTGTAATCTCTCTCTTTCTCTCTCTCCATCTACCTATCTATATTATATTTGTCATCTATCACCTATCTGTCATCTATCTATCTATCTATCTATCATCTATCATTTATCTACCTACCAATTATCTATATAATATATTATTAATTAGTTCTTTAAGATTCCTACACTAGGTTTTGATCATATTCATATATCTCCCACACCAAACTCTTACCAGATCCATTCTCCTTTCCCTACCTACCTGTGTGTGTGTGTGTTTAAAAACACTTTAAGACTAATTTGTACTGCTCAAATATCTGATATGTAATCTTACACTGGCAAGTGAAGAGCTTACCAGGGACTATACTCTTAGGGAGTACTGTTTCCCTCACAGCCACTACTAATGGCCAAATAACTCCACAGGTAGGGGTGTGCTTGTGTGCTCACCTACGCTCTCCATGTCTCCACATTGGGATTTGGTCTGGTTTGGGCTTGCACAGGTGTTGTGCAGTTGTCGCCACTGATGTAAGTTCATATGTGCAGTTGTCCTGCTATGTCTAGAAGAGAATGTTTCCTCATAGTTAACCACAGCCTCTGGCTCTTGCACTCTTTCTGTTCCTCTTCCATAATAATATCATAGCTGTGTGCATGTGTGTGTGCGAGTGTGTGTATGTGTGTGTGTGTGTGATGTTCCCTTTAGGGCTGAGTATTTTACAATCTATTATTCTTTACATTTTGGTGAGTTGTAGGTCTCTCTCTATGTTCAACATCATCTACTGCAAATAGAAGCTTCTCAGATGAGGGCTGAGAAATGCATTGATGTATAGGTATAAAGAGAAGTCGTTAGGAGTCAGTGAATACTATGACCTTTTAGCAGCATAATAGTAAGTAATAGATACTGACCCAAGGCCTATGATCTATCTTTTAGATAGCCGAAATAGTTTGATAAAAGGACATATTTTATTCTCCCAAAGTCACCACCTTCCAGTTTGAATACTAGAGTAAACATTGAGTAAATAAATGAAGTAATAATTAATTAATAAGTAATTATTGTCCAATATATTCATATTAGAGGTTGAAGTCAGCCAGAGAACCGAAGGAGACTTGGACAGTGGCTGGTATTCCAGGGATCAGGCTTTAGGTCCTGGTTTATTTCATGTACTTTCCGTAGAAACCCTACTTACCTGTTCAGTCCCCTGCTTCCCATGAGCCTTTTGAAAATCTTAGCACTGGATCCTATGGGATGCAGATAACATATTTTACCATTCTATTTTGCATCATTAGCACCCAGGCAGGCTCAATGCTTATTGTATCAAAAATATGTTTTAGGTGTTTCTCTTCCAACTTTAAATACACATGTGACTTACCTCCTAAACAAGTAGATGCTTCCCTTCAATTATTTGTTTGTGTTTACATAATGGATAACTATGCCAGAGGCACATAGTAGGTGCTCAACAAAGAATTCTTAAATATGATTGAATTTCCTGGTTAGTTGAACAACTAGACAGACTGGTGGATAGATATAAATTAGTAGAGCAGTTTGAACCATGTGTTGATCATTGAAAAGTTGTTTCATTTTTAGCCAAGATAAATGCTTTTTTAATGTGTAAAGAAATCTATAATTCTCTGTGCTTTGAATTAAAGCTCCCACTTCCCAGGTTTCCTGCCTGCTTCTGGCTGCTCTTAATGAGCTAATTTACCCCACTGAGGCGAGAGATTTCCTCTTGGGAAAGGGTTTAGATGGGCCTCTCACATCCAGGGCCCCAGAGCGTTTCCTTACAGGGCTTTAAACACTCTGAACGTATTTAATAGAGAAGCCAAGAAACAAATCTGTTGTTTTAGCTTTATTCCTCGAGGCTCAGCGGCTCGGTTTTCCTTCCCCTTTGATCATGCTCACTGGAGTGGCAGGCCTGGAAACTGCCAAGAAGGGCTGGGTCTCTTTAGGAAGCCTGGGCAGGGGACCCACCCAGCTTCACACAATGAAAATAAAGTTGTCAAGCATTGAGGTGGCTGTGAAGATTAATTCTTCCTGGGCAAATTAGTAAGACATTTACATTTTTTCTTTTTTTTTCTACTCTTTTTTTTTTTTTTCTAAAAAGAGCTTTGATGAATGTGATAACGAAGCCCTGGTTTGAAGGTGGAAAACAGATTCTGGAGCATTTTCCATTGCCCAACTGGGTTCTCGATGTTCACCATGAAGCTTGGCCTGTGGAAGTGAACCTACCCTTCAAATTAATGACAGGACTATCAGGGGACCAGTGCGGTGTGTGTGTTGGTGGATGGGTGTCACAGAACACATGCTTTTGTTGTCTTAGAGTGTAAGCCTCATGACGTAGGAGGTCTGCAATAGCTTTCTAGAACTTGACATCTTCTCTGTACACAGTTCAGGCCTCAGCTGCTGTTATAATCTTCCATCTGTTCTGTTATGGGTTTGTCAGCTCCACTGCATATTGCAATGGGACACACACTATTTTATTATGCGTACATTTGAAGCAGTTACCATCTTTCCTCAATTCAAACATTGTTTGTTGTGGCAGTGTCACAGTGTTTGAGCAAGTCTTGGGTCACACTCTAGCCTCCAGGAGTCCAGGAAATGGAAGCAGTGTGAAGTATCTTTCTCTCACATTCCAGAAATTTAATTCATAGGGGGGAACATCTGCCAACCTTACTGAGAGGATGTTCGTAATATTTTAAAGTCATGAAGGCCATTATGAATGATTTTGAAAAGATGGAGCTGTAGACCAAAATCCAACCAAATTAAACCAAAACAGCAAGCTCTCTACAAACACTAAGAATCAACCAGGCACAGACATGTATCAGTTGAGAAAGGTGGGTGTTTTACAATCATTCAGTGTGGGAGGGGGATTTCTTGGGGGAAAATCAGAGAATTGCCTTTGAATTCATTTGATGGAGCAGCCCTGTCTTTGTATCCACTTGGCTCAATAAAGAGCCTATGGAATGGTGACAGACGGAACCAGGTTTGGATTCTTTTGTGGACTTCTCTGTGTCACCTTGAGTATATTTTTAATTCTTGTTCAATTAGCTGAGCTGTAGTATTGGAGCTATTGCACTTCGCTAGTGGAATCCTTTCAGGTTGTAAAGATCAAAGAGAGGCTCAGGTTACACGGGTGATCGGGGATTACTGCAGTAATGCAGACACTTAAGGAAATGTGCCAAGTGATCACCACACAGGATACAGCAGCCCTTCCCAAGGAGCCCTGCATATTTATGGCAGGGCTTCTTCCTGTTTCTCTCTCTCTCTCTCTCTCTCTCTCTCTCTCTCTCTCTCTCTTTCTCTCTCTCCCCCTCTCTCTCTCTGAGCCTGTCTGCATGCAGCTGATGCAGACTGTCCTTCTCTTTACTTTCTACCACCGTTTCCTAGATCTTGTTCAGTTTCCAGATTGCATGAACATCAAGCTCACCACCCAGTGGGGAACTCCTATTGGTCAGAGTACTAGATTCTATCAGCCTGGCTCAACCTCTGGATGGTTGCCCTTGCTTTTGAATGTAATCTTCAGAGCCACACGCAATGACTAGGCCAATAGGGTCATGTGACAACACACACACACACACACACACACACACACACACACACACACACACACACTGTTGGGCTATTTAGAGCACTATGCTTCAAAATCTCCATTGGCCTACTTATTCTCAGATGTTTTCTTCCTCTTCCTTTTTGTCAATCCTATTGGTATAGCAACCTATCCCATGGGCTCCCCCTGCTCACCAACCCACCCTCTCCTGCTTCCTGGTTTCAAGACAGGGTTTCTCCGTGTAGCCCTGGCTGTCTTGGAACTCCCTCTGTAGACAAGGCTGGCGTAGAACTCAGAAATCCACCTGTCTCCACCTGTCAAGTGCTGGGATTAAAGGGGTGCACCACCACCGCCTGGCTTTAGAAATCATTTCTTATGCTCCAGAGCTGGCTTTGGCCACTTTAGGCTTAGCCAATGAGAGACATTAGAAGATCAGATGATGGAGAAGGGAGAAGCTGGACCTACGAGTTGCACAATTTACAGTTCACACTCTCCGTTCATAAGATCCCTGTACCATGGGGAGCAAGTTTGTAGCACTTTAGTAGCAACATCCTTGTCTGGGCCTATAGGTAGGAATGGTTGTCCTCTTTTGCTGGCTTTAGTGTGCTTAATCACTCTTCATTCTCTGAACTCTGCCTACAGCTGTATGAATTATCCTTTCATTCAAGTCTTGTCAGTGAACTCTGAGTGGGCAGAACCTTGACCGGCAAGGGAATTGCAAAATATGGAACATCAAAATGTATCATAAGGTCCCAAGGATAAGCATCTAACTTCAGTCCACAGTTGGAAGAACTACATAGATGTGTAACCCTAGACTGATGTGTCATAGGCTTCAATAGCTGGAAATGCCATCACTACTAGTTTTTCCATGTTTACATAAAAGAAATCAATTCTATAGGTTTTGGACACAAAAGGTTTCCACACATATCTATAATATATGTTTCCACACATATTTATAATATTTATATATATAAAACATAGAGGTCCCCTCCAAGCTAATGCCATCCACAGTGGCCCTGTTCTCAAGTGGAACAATGATTATTTTTCTGTAACAAATTCAGGAAGATGGAAATGTGGCAAAGCTTGGTGGGAGATTATTTACAGCATTTTTTGAAGCACATATTACTATTACATTGTTGAAACAGCATACATACAAAAGTGGGTCTGGGCTGCAGTATAAAGAGAGCAGCAGTGGGTCATGGTGTGAATGAGTAAGGAAAAGGGATGGGTGGTGTTGAGTTGCTGCAACTGCCTCTTCATAACCAAAAGTTTTGGGAACTAAGAGTCGGTGAGGACACAGAAGGCAATTACACTTACAGCTAATCAGACAAAGCCTCAGGGCCACATGTGGATGTTTCAGATTCCTTAGTTTCATTGTCTTCTCCAGATAGACCAAGGACTTGAGCATTCATTGTTTAGATCAGGGTCAGTGTCAGCGATGTGTGGCACATGTGTAACTACCAGTTCTCCCATAACCATGACAGAAACAAATTATTTATTATGGTGCTTGTTCCTATTAGCTGAAGCAAAGCCTCAGATTCCTCCATTAAGTGCTGGAAGCAGGCAGTTGTTCTTGTTTACAGTGTTTCAGAGACAATGGTAAAGTAGCTAAGAACCTGGACCTTGGCCAATGGTGTTAGTCAAGCAGAGTGCCCTGCCTACCCTTCCTACTTCTAGGGGACTGAAGGCAAGCAAGTCACTTTGTCCCTTAGGGTCTTGGAATGTACACTAGTGTACAATGTACCAGCTGTACAATGGTGACAGGAACTGAGCACTTCTGATTTGCTAAGACATGCAAAAGCTTAGGAAGAGAAAAGAATACTTAAAAATGTCCAAGACAGTTATTTGTGTGAAATTTCCCGAGAACTTTGTAGAATAGCACATTCGGTGTGCCCTGCCCTGTTCCCCTTTACCTACTGTGTGAACTTGTTCAAGTTGTTTCTGCCAGCAGCTTGAACTGGTGACCTTCAGGAGCTTGGCTCCAGGCATTTGCAATGGCCTCCAATACCCCAAGAGCTATATCTAGGGAGTTTCCAACCTCTCCTTCCCCAGGCCTGGTGAGATTCAAGGACTGACTTCAACAGGGCTGTGAAGAGCCTGCCTTCAGCTCCTTTGCTACAAGACCCATTCTGGGGTGCATTTTATGTTCTTAGACTCTATAAGGGCTCTTGAAGAAGCTAGAAATGTGCCCCCTACTTCGTGTCTCCCCACAGAAATGTCTTATTGTAAGAATCTTTGCCTCAGTGGGGCCAGTCAGATCTTGAGCAACCATGAAGAATATTGTTTAATGGACACATTAACAATCACAGATTGTTAACATCACACATGTGGGAATGGAGGCACCCTAAGATTACTCCATTAAGCAGCCACACCTGGATTCCAGCCTCCAGGTATCCTGTCCTGGAAGATCCATCCACCTGTCTCCAAGTCCTTCTCCCATTTCCTAGTTGTTTGTAAGCAGAAGAGAGAAAGAAGCAAGGATGTATGTTCTTTTGAGACAGTTTCCACTGAGAAGGGAGAAAAGAACTGGGATCAAGTTAAGGAAAAAGGCTGAAGTGCTTATCACAAAGCTGGATCCCGTTGCATCAGTACCTCCTCGCAGGGCAATACTGATAGCAGCAGGGTCAGGGGTGGGGAGGGAGGGAGCGAACCTGAGTACTATTGTATTTCTGCATGCCCACACTCTGCAGCCTTCTTGATGCTGGCATCAGCTTGCTTCGTGCTTAAACCGCTTATTAAAGTCTAGACGCAACATAAAAGCACGTAAATTGGTTCCAGCCATCTCTAGTAAAAACTTCAACTGGAGCTGGGAAGGGATTGGAGCATCTCTCGGCATAATTAAAATTGACTCTTAAAGTTTCTTTAGCTTAATTGGTAACACTTTCTTTGGAAGTTGGTGAAAGCCGCTTGCTGGGAAGGTTAAATGCATTTCTGTGTATAAGATCAGAATTCAAATATAGTTTTATGGACACATTTACAGTTATGTTCTACCCGGGTGGTCTTTTTTTCCCCTGTATCTTTTCTATTTAAGATTTATGCTGTCATTCACCACAGTCTAAATGTGTTTTGATAAAAAGAAAAAAAATGACCCGTTGCTGACGCATTTCAAACAGAGAGTTGGTAATATTTTGAAGCTTTCAGTAAATTAAACTGCAGTTTGGCTTAACCCAAGCTCCTTCTTTCCCCCCAAGCTCTTCACTGGGAGTCTAGCACTTAAATTTTGTTTGTTATCCAGAAACCGAAAGCAGCTACTTCTCTTTAGTTGCATCCAAAGGTAGGAAGGATCAACTTTCTAAAGATGGCCAACGCTTTAGGGCAGCTGGACTGATCTAACCTTTCTTTCTTTAGAAGGAATGTGTTTGCCCATATGATCTCCCTGAACGTTGGGATGCTTCTCCATGGGCTCTGCCTCAGTAGGACAGTTTTCAAGAGCTGAAAAGCCTGTGCGTTGGTTTTGGTACATGATCATGGATGAAACTTCAGATTCTTTGTCCTGTTCCTAGCTGAGGCCTAGGAGGAGCACAGATTGATTTTGATCTTAGGGAAGACTGGCTTTCCCTGATTTCCACAGTCAAGATTTCATTTTGCAGAGCAATGAGCTATCTATCATCAGATCAATCCAGTGTTGCCTGTTCAGATGGGGTAATGTTATGAATAATGAACAGAAAGCAAAAAAAAAAAAAAAAAAAAAAAAAAAAAAAAGTGAACCTGATCCTAATCTCCAAATGCAACAATTGTATTTATTTCTGTTTTATTTTTCATGATAATGGTCCAAAGGCATATACGTTTTTTTGCATAATTTTGGTTTTCATTATACAGAGAGATTTTTTGATTAATAATGTGTTAAATGTAGATGATTACAATTTCACATTAAGTTTGTATAGCACACAGAATATTAAAAATATAGTACAGAGTATGAGGTAAATGTCTTCTATTTGGAATGAAAAAGACCAGCAAGCTGACTTCTGCTTTCCCCATAGACACCTCAAACATTGGTATATTTCCATGCACTGCTTATGAAAAAATTCCCAATACCTGAACATTCAAAATGCAAAATGATCCAAAACTGAGATTTCTTTTAATGTCTATATCACTGCTCAAAATGTTGCCTGTTTTGTTTTCACATTGGAGATTTCAACTTCTGACTCCCTTTTCAAAGGCAATGCCTATTAATATTTTGGTGCTTATTTCTTTACGTTTTTATACACATTGATTTTTAACCTACAGTTGTGTGTACAAGTATGCTCTCCTTACACACATTCAATGTCTTCTTTTGTAAATTTTCATCTTAATTTTTTGTTTGTTTTCTTTTTTAAATTATTTTTTACATATTATATTTTATTCCCCACCCCATCCACCCTCCAACTGTTCTATATCCCATACCTTCCCTCAACCCCCGTCTCCACGTGGATGACCCCACCTCCCACCCCACCTGACCTATAAACTCTCTGGGGCCTCCAGTCTTTTGAGGGTTAGGTGCATCATCTCTGAATGAACACAGACCTAGAAGTCCTCTACTATATGTGTGTTGGGGGCTTCATATTAGCTGTGTGTAATCTGTATGCTATCTGGTGGTCCAGTGTTTGAGAGATGTCAGGGGTCCATATTAATTGAGACTGCTGGTCTTCCTACAGGATCGCCCTTCTCCTCAGCTTCTTTCAGCCTTCCCTAATTCAACAACAGGTATCATCAGTTGCTTGTGTCCATTGGTTGGGTGCAACTATCTGCATCTGACTCTTTCAGCTGCTTGTTGGGTCTTTTGGAGGGCAGTTGTGATAGGTCCCTTTTTGTGAGTGCTCCATAGCCTCAGTAATAGTGTCTGGCCTTGGGACCTCCCCTTGAGCTGGATCCTGTTGCTGGACCTTCTTTTCCTCAGACTCCTCTCCATTTCCATACCTGTAATTCTTTCAGACAGGAACAATTATGGGTCAGAGATGTGACTGTGGGATGGCAACCCCATCCCTCACTTGATGCCCTGTCTTCTTGCTGGAGGTGGGCTCTATAAGTTCCCTCTCCCTACTGTCAGGCATTTCATCTAAGTTCCTTCCCTTTGATTCCTGAAAGTTTCTCACCTCCAAGGTCTTTGGTGAATTTTGGAGGGTCCCCTCTATCTCCTATTTTCTGAGGTTGCCTGTTTCCATTTTTTTCTGCTGGCCCTCAGAGCTTCAGTCCTTTTCTCTTACCCAATACCAGATCAGGTTCCCCTCTCCCCATTTCCCCCACCCCTGTCCACTTTCCCTCTCAGGTCCCTCCCTCCCTCCCCACTTGTGATTGCTTTCTTCTCTCTTCCAAGTGGGACTGAGGCATCCTCACTTGGGCACTTCAGCTTGTTGACTCTTTTGAGTTCTATGGACTGTATCTTGGGTATTCTGTACTTTTATTTTTGGCTAAGATCCACTTATAAGTGAGTACATACCATGCACGTATTTAGGGCCTGAGTTACCTAACTCAGGATGATATTTTCTAGTTTCATCCATTTACCTGCAAAAGTCAGGATGTCCTTGTTCTCAATAGCTGAGTAGTATTCCATTGTGTAAATGAACCACATTTTCTGTATCCATTCCTCTGTCATGGGACATCAGGGGAATTTTATTATCTTGTGAAGTCACTGTAGTATTATTGAAATGCAAGGGAGGATGTAGAAGAAGATTCAAGCTGATAGCAAGGAAAAAGGAGACATGAGCTACATTTTTACAATCGAGCCAGATGCCCTGCATGTACAATTGATGTGGACACGTGTGTGTATATATGTGAGTGTATATACATATTGACTTACATTCCACTAAAAGCATATCTCAAGGCAAGGAGTCATATATAGGAGTTTACCTTTGGAAATGATATGGGGTAGCTGGGAGAGGTGACTGGAGAGAATACAGCAGGAAAGGAAGAAAAGCCAATCCCAGGGTGTATTATTAAGTTGATTCTGGCTAGGGTCAGCTGAGCTCAGTCTGGAGTCTGTAGAAACCATGTAGAATAGTCTTCTGAGAAGAAGAAATGTTTATGCATGGGTTCTCCAACTTTATGGATGTATGTATTCCATGGGTTGTTAACACCTTTGTCCTTTCAGGTTTGAACCTGTATGGTCAACTGGATTTTGTTTTCCATTCTTTATGCCTGTGGCAGAAAAATCCCGAGGCAGAAAATGGCAGGCCCACAGTGCCAGTGTTTGTTCTGTTACATAACATACATCTGACTACTGCAGGAATCCTGAAGCAAGCTTGCCTTACTGGTGGCCCAGGGGTCACATGTATCTCAGGACAGCTATACATGTGGCCCAATATATTTGCAGATGACAATTTTGTACTGCAGTGTTAGAAGGTTGGACACACTTGTGTGGGAAGGGTCAGAGTAAAATATTGTAGATTGGGCACAACAGAAGTCATGGACAGTGTATGGCTTATATAACTACATATGTATTTTCCCTGTTTAGTTTGGTTAATTTTGTAGCCTGGGTAGATGTAGCAAATATTTATTCATTATTGGTGTTTACTTTTTGAATCTTCTTTCTGTGTGGATAACCTGTATTTGTTTCTCCTACCTCCTCCAAGCATGGGCAGTGAGAACATTGCATTTCCCAAAGCAGTTGGCTCATTTATAAGACATGCCATACAATCAGAGCCCAGAGAACCACCCAAGGCTTTTCAGGGATTTCTAGAGGTGACCGGAATGTTCTTTTTTTGTTCTGGAAGAATTGAGCTTTAGGAATACCCAGGAGAACTTGATAGATAGATAGATAGATAGATAGATAGATAGATAGATAGATAGATAGACAGACAGATAGACAGGCAGAGATGTAGGGAGGGAGGAAGAGAGAGAGAGAGAGAGAGAGAGAGAGAGAGAGAGAGAGAGAGAGAGAGAGAGAGAGGAGAAATAGGTAAGAGAGACCATGTCTTGGTGTGATGCATTGTTTGAATTCCTAGCTTTAGCCATCCATGGAAAAGATTTCAATTACTTTAACCAGCTAAATCATGTTTCTGTAGAAGCCAGTTTGACTAGGGATTTCTGTCAGTAGCAATATCAAAACAAAGCAAAACAAACCCACAAACTCAGATGCATTGAGTTTACCACTATTTAACATCAATGTTTTAAAACTTATTTCTGAATTTAAGTAATATTTATTAATGTCTACTTTATGTCTACTCCTATGAAACTTCTACTTTTGAGTAGAAAAGAATATAAATGAAAATTTAGGCCACTTTAGCCTCCTAGAATACAGAACACACATCTTTAAATTGATATGGCTTTGAGCAATTACTGCCTTTATAGAAAGCATAGAAGAAAAATTTCTGATTCTCAAACTGATAAGATGGGAGAGATGCAGGTTAAGTAAAGGTAAGGATAGGGAGGGGTATACGATATCTTCTGTTGGAAATCTAGGTTCACAGTAGTATTTGCAGAATCCCAGTACTATTTATTTCTGTTCATGTATCAAGTATTGTGCTGCAAGAATGCAACATACTAAATAGCCACAACACTTGCCATGTATGTGACAATAAAAGGTTTTGTTCACAATTGTCTGTTTCTATTGGGTGGCTCTACCGATCTGAGCTGGTTTCAGAGAGCTTGTTTGTGGACTGCTATCAACTTCAGTTTGTGGAAGTGACTTTGCCGAGTTTGCCTGATGCCCTCAGAAATCTGAGATGTTGACTGGGATGAGTGGGGATTACTCTACATACCTCTTCCTTGAGCAAACTCAGCCAAGGCATGCTTATGCATGAAACATAGGAACAAGACAGGAAATGGAAATACATAGCCTGGTTCAAGCCCTTGTTTGCATTACATTTGCTGAGAGTTCATTGTCTGAAACTAATCACATGACTGAGTTCAAGGACAGGACTGTTATAAACCATAAAATAAAGGCCCAGAGGAAAGTGAAGAATCTCCTCAAACCCATTGCATGTGCAGTTGACTTATGTATAATTTAATAAAATGACTATCAGTGCAAATGGTTTGATTTATTTGCATGTAGACAATTTAGTTCTCAAGTCCCTGGAAGAACAAACCATTTTCTTCAAATCAACATGATAAACACTGCTCCAAACAATGGGGACTTCTACAGAAACGACTAAATGTTTTTTTTAAAATTAAAAAATTGGCCTTTTTCACTTAGACTATCTCACTTTATTTTATGGAATTTAGGTTGCCTAATCTGGAAGTCGTGTGTGTGTGTGTGTGTGTGTGTGTGTGTGTGTGTGTGTGTATGTGTGTATGTGTGTATGTGTATGTGTATGTGTGTGTGTAAGGTCATCTTTGGGCCTATGATACCTATTGCCCTTGTTAAAAAAAATTCTAGCAATGTATGCTGTGCCTTCTTTACATATTATAGTGTAAAGTTTTTAAAGGGGTGATTTGCTTTGGGTATAAGCAGACCAGAGAATTATTACCAATTTGCTTTACATTAAAATAAACCTAATATTATGTTTGGTTTTCTGGTGTTAGAATTTATACAGTCTTTAGTTTTTAAAATCCAAATATCCAGTGTTTTTCATCTCTCTTCTTTGCAGGGTTCTAGCTCTGAAGTTCTTTCACTTTCTCCTTCACCCCTAGGTTAGCAGTGATACACACAGACAATGGATTTCTCTCTCCATGTTCTGTTAGGTATGCTGAGATCCTGTGGAGGTCTGTTCTATGGGCATGTTATTCTTCCATTATTCTATAAGTATAGCCAGAGAGGTGAGGTGGAGGGACTGTTGATGTTCCAGAGGTATTGACATAATTGATTAACATACCCTAGTTTTCTTGCATTTAAATGTGGTCATTTATTGATTTTGGGCCAAGGGAATATGGATAGAAGCAACACTTGTTCTCCCCAGGCCTTTAAACTCCCAGGTCCATTCTCTATTAGGTTTCCCACCTGCTCTCTGTGTATTTGAAGATGGTGAGGAAATGAAAAAGAGTCTAGATCCTCAAATCAGGCTTGAAAAAGTTACTGGATCAAGCAAAACTGTGCAGCATGATTATACCAGCAAGAAAACACTCTTGAGATTGGCAGGCTTGCTATTATTATCACCTCCACTAACAGTGGAAGAACTGAGAGAGGACTGGGTGCTTCTGAAGTGGGACACGATCGGGCAGGAAAAGTGCTCTGCCTTTGAGATGGCCCTCACATTGCTGCAACTTCATCTGCTCTAAGGTCCTTCTCAGCTCTATATTTCTACACTATAGGGTTTACCTGATAGTGCTCCACTGTAACAATTATATTCTTCAGTAGAAGAGCTGGAACCAAGGACCTTGTGCATGCTAGTGATGTGCTGTGCTACTGAGCTACATTCATCCAATCTTTGCTCTCTCATTACCCATGGAGGATTCTTCTTCTCCGGCTCTGCAGTGTGTGAATCTGACTTCAGGTATATTTCTGCTAGAATGTAAGGCCAGACTTTCTGTGCTAACTTCTCTCATCTTATCAGAAGGCAATGTTCTCTATATGCCTTAAGGCTGCAAATGTTATATTATTTTCACAATTTGCTCTTAATTATAAGCAATAAAGAAACTTACTCTATGTAATGTCCTTCGTTTTAAATCCAAGAGAGATCCAATGGAGAGAATTATTTTAAAAACAACATTTTTACCTAATACCTATCTTTCTGTCTGTCTGTCGGTCTGTCTGTCTGTCTCTCTGTCTATCTATTTTATCTATCTAATATATCTATTCCCCCTAAAGAGCAGGCATCTAAGAAAATTTCTTGTCTAAGGGAAATTTGCAAAGTATTTTGAATGAAATATAAAACCTTAGTCCAGCAGTACAAGTAGCTCAGAACCTTTTAAATGCAAACATGGTTCCTTCAAAGAACGTGGTCTGGATAGCGTGGCCTCTCCTTCTGGCATCTCTGTTGGTTGCTGCTGTTGAGCAGTACCCCGCCAATTGGTGAGAGAGGCATGATGAAGAGTGAGCGTGCAAAAAGCGATTGCTTTAAGCACCTTGGCCTTTCCTTTCATATCTGCAACGTGATCCTATTATTTTGAGGCAGTGGGTCCCTTTAAGTGTGCCAGGCTGGGGGTTTGCTGTTTTCCTCTATTCTTTACTTTAAATCTTTTTTGTCAACCATGTTCTCCTTGACTAGCACAGCAGCTGTCTGGGTAGTTATAATCCCATTACAGAGGCCTCTATTATGTCAATAATATATTTATAGAGAAATTAGTCACCTGGGGTTGTTGGGTGGCTTTCTGTTTAGACACATTGTACCTCAGAAAAGCAGCACCATCCACTTCTTGTCAGATAAGGCTGCTCCTTTTGTCCCTGGTGCCATATTGGCTAAAACAGATTAGCAATTAGCATGGAACATGCCTTCCTCTGCTTGCAAAGCTCCCTTAATCTCCTCCACTGATCATATTCCTCTCGAGCTTTTATGATAAAGCTGAGATTATAGATGTGTCTGGCTGTACGAGGCTTATAGTATTAGGTGAAAATATGGCAAGCATTAAATGACCATCCTGGTGGGAAAGGTAGGGAATTTAACCACAAAGACCTTTGAAATCTGTTCAAGTGCATCTGGGCAGGGGCCTAAAATTAGTAGTGAATCTTCTTCCATAGACTCCATTCATTTTTCTGAAGAGGTTTTACATTCTTGACATATGAACTTGAGGCTAATTATATTCTCTGAAGAGGAAGAGGAAAGACAAAATGTTCTCCTGGGGTCCGGCTGTTAAAGGGCTGATTGACAGTAAAAGAATATATTAGATTATTAAACTATTCACTGTTATTAAACTATTCATTGTGGGTTGAGGTTCAGCCTTTGGAAATTCATCCTATTCTATGACCATAAAACACCGGGTGCTTTTAAAAAACCAGACATCATAATAATGGGGTGACATTAAAAGTCAAACCATATTCCCATCTTTTATAATATTTCTTATTTTTCAAAATATGATTGATTTTTTGAGTCTAAAAGGACCCACCCTTTTCTAGACTTACCCCAAAGGCTCTTACTAGCATTTCCTTGTTCCATTTAGGATTGTGGGGTCTCATAGATAAAGAAGAACGATAGCCACTGACAGTGTTATTTGTCGTCATAATAATGATGGGAAGTTACAACTAGGGAAACCTTAGGAAGTCAGCCCTACCATCCAGGCTTCCGAAGTTGAAACTCACTTCCAGTACTATGCAGGCAGCTTTCTGGTTTAGAGAAAGGAATTTAAAAAAGAAGATAGAGGAACATTGACATTTATAAAGCACAGATAACATTTTTTTTCAATGGTGTGGGACTTCTTTACAATCAATTTGAAGTGACATTCAGAGAGGTCTGAAACCTTGTCCAGGTCTGTAGTTTGAGGACCAGATGCTGTTAATGTTGCATTTTGTTCTCTGTGCCCTGAAACACTCTACCTCAGGTATATAGGAGTTTAACATGGGAAAATGTGGAGCCAGAATATGGAGCTCTTTCAAAGTCAAATTGCACAGGTCAAAGAAAAATAGATTTGTTTTAATGTATAGATTTTTTTATTCTTTAACATAGCAGCATTTTAAAAATAATTTAAAAAATTTAAAGTTATAATATAAAGCATCATTTCTTTCTTTTCTCTTTTTTCCTTTTAACTCCTTTCATGTACCCACTTCACTCTCAAATTCATGGCCTATTTTCTTAAATTGAGGTTCAACAGGTAAGTGTGACCCTCTCTTTCTCTCTTACACACACACACACACACACACACACACACACACACACACACACACTTTATCTCTCTTATACACATACTCTCTCTTCTAAATACATAAATACAACCTGTATAATCCACATAATATTATTTTGTATGTATATGATTTCATGACTGACCATTTGGTATTAGATAACCAATTGAGGGCCTCTTTCCTGGGGAAGGCTATTACTCTAAATCTCAGTATTTCTTTATTGCCTGTAGTTCTTTGTCTAGTAATGAGGCCCCAAGATCTTTCTCCCTTCCACAATGGCACATCTTTTGGCATCCTTTTTGGTTAGGTCATGTTTGAGCATCCATGTGGATGAGACTTCATGGGTGTAGCTTCTCTGACAACTCTAGGAGACACAATCTCACAGTAAACTTTCAGTTTCTCTGGCTTACCATCTTTCTGCCTCCTCTTCCACAATGATCCCTAAGCCTTGGATACAGGAGTTTTGTTGTAGATATATAAGTTCGGACCAAATGGTATTTATTGGGGAAGCCTGTGATGTCTCAGTGGTCCCTACATGGTAGTTCTACTTTCAAGGCTTCCAGAACACATGACCAACTTCCTAAAGCTATGGTAAAAGATCCTGTATAGTACATCCTATTTTGATTCTGACTTGATTGTGGTCTAATTGCCTTCTTGTCATCTCAGGGAAACTGCCTGAGATTTCATGCTCTAGTTCTATGATGCCCAGTAGAACTTTCTCTAATGATGAAAATGTTTTTTTTTTTTTTTCTGTTGTTTTCAGGACTGAACTGTAGCTAGTATGATTGTGTTAGTTTGCATTTTATTGCTGCGAACAGACACCATGACCAAGACAACTCTTATCAAGACAACATTTAATTGGGGCTGGCTTACAGGTTCAGAGATTCAGTCTATTATTGTCAAGGTAGGAGCATGGCAGCATCCAAGCAGGCATAATGCAGGCAGAGCTGAGAGTTCTACATCTTTATCTGAAACCTGCTAGCAGAATACTGACTTCCAGGCAGCTAGGATGAGGGTCTTAAAGCCCACACCCTCAGTGACATACCTATTCCAACAGTGCCACTCCCTGGGCCAAGCATATACAAACCATCATAGGGATAGAGAATAAAATCTTTCATTTTATTTACTTTCATGTTATTTAAGGTCAGCAGCCACCATATCAAATCTCATGGAGGAAAACTCTAGAAGCCAGGCTAGAGTAGGATGAAAAAACCCAGAGGCCTTCAATATTGTGTATAGATTGCTTCAGTGTAATTTAGTGATTGAGATATTTAACCTTTGTGGTAGAGAGAGAGGTTCAAATCTCACCTCTGCTGTTTGGAGCTGTAGCACTGTAGCAGTTACATTAAACTCTTCATGCCTTAGTGTTTACATCATGAACCAGGGCATAATCATGCCCACCTAACAGTGCTTATGTAGTAGTTTATTAACTAGTTCACATAAAATACTTAGAATTATGTCTCATATGCCAAGAACCAGGTTTCAAAGCAGACAATGCCAATAATACACTACAGAGATGGCCTCTTCCAGGTGAACTAGGATGACTGAACCCAATCATGGCACATAGGTGACAATTTATAGGCATATTCCTTCCTTTCACATTATTTGTTAATTTATGTCTGAATATATTTTATGTACTTACCTTCAAATGAGATGGATCTGGACCAGCTATTTCCTATAAATTGCTATGTAATATTAAACAGAACACTATGCCTGTCCTCAGGCAGAGAGTTGGGTGAGGGAGATGATGGAATACTGGAACCAAGGCAACCTCTTTTCACTGCATCTGTATTATACCTATTTGCTATATGGCTAGGTAGACATCCCATCATTAAAAGTACATTTCCTCATTCTGTAATCTTACCTGATTTTGTGGTTAGATTTGGGAATAGAAGGTGGCTAAAGTAATCTTGTTCCAGCTTTTGGTACATTTTGTGTGGCTATAACAAAATGTCCAAGACTGGGTGCTTTATAAAGAAATGAAATACATGCTAGCTTACAGTATTGGAAATTCAAAACATTAAGGCTACATATAGCCTTGAAGGCACTGTTTGAAAGGAATATATACAAAAAGGGGGCATGTGTAGTACATCTGGAAAGGGTCAAACACATGGGGTGAACTTACTTGGTAAAACCTCACTCTAGTGGTAACTCATCCCTAGGAGACCTAACCAATTCTGAAAATTTGAATATTAATCTCTTCTGAGGGTAGCATATGTATGACTTAATTAACTCTTACTAGGTTCCATCTCTTAAAAGTAGGCTACCATTCAACATACTTTTTTTTTTTTTGGAGAGCAAGATTTTAGTACCTGAGCCTTTGGTGGGACAAACCACATCCAAAACAACATTGGCGAACATTTCCAGAGCCTCTGCTTGTCTCTTCCCAGTTCCTTGTATTTCTCCCAGAACCTTAC
>NW_022196897.1:122700741-122722862 GCF_008632895.1 Mastomys coucha
GAAGACATGGTTGAGTTAAACTCCTGATCCTTTAGCCTCAGTCTCTTGAGTGTTGGTATTTCAGGGTAGACCACCATGCCTGGGTCCAGCCTCTTTTTTTCTTTGTTTGTTTGTTTTGTTTTGTTTTCGAGACAGGGTTTCTCTGTATAGCCCTGTCTGTCCTGGAACTCACTCTGTAGACCAGGCTGGCCTCTAACTCGAACTCAGAAATCTGCCTGCCCCTGCCTCCCAAGTGCTGGGGTTAAAGGCATGCACCACCACTGCCCAGACTCTTTTTAAATCATGTCTTGTAGCCACCAAGCCTGATGAGCTGAGTTCAATCCCTGGGACCCATGTGGTGAAAAGATCTAATGTACTCCTGTGGATTATTCTCTGACCTCCATGTACTTAACATGGTATTTATACCCACACTACACACAGATAAATAAATAAATAAATAAATAGTGTAAACAAATTAAACTTCTACTTTGGATTTTTGTACAACACATTCTTACCCTAGCATTCATTTCCACTTTCACTGTTGGGGATATTGATTTGTGTCAGAAGGCTGGTCATCCACCCAGTAAACGTTTAGGTGTTCTACATAGCTCTGTAGGGCTTGGTTACTGGATTTTCCAGAAGATGACTCATGACTTCTACTTTTCAAAGGGACTGGAAGTTCCTCTTCTGAGCTCCTTGGAGTATAGATTTCATGCTAAGCTGCTGAGCTGAGCTCCCAGGACATTGGTGCTTTATCTTCTCTTCTTGGTTTGGCGGTGGTGGTGGTCGCTTTGTTTTTGTTTTTGTTTGCTTGTATCTCTCCTGTGTGTCGTTGGGATTTGGAACCTGTCTGTGGTGTTTTGTTAGCCAGAAGTTGTTGCAAGACTTGATTGCTAGAAATAAACAAGAGCTGTCTCTCTTTCCCATCATGACAGTGCTTTTGCAGATTCTAAACTGGAGTCAGGGAAGCCAAACTATCTCCATGTTAGCTGCTAGCATCTGGTGAGCAAGCTCGTATTAAAGCTGGGTGTTGTCTATTTGGAAGAGACATATATGTTTAGTCGGAAATGAAAAATAAGCCCAGACACCCATGTTGATAGGCAGAGACAATTCATGCTGTCTTCTTTCCATATGGAAATTGCTCTGGATGGAGATAGGTGATCTCAAGGGCCCAGGAAGTCCCGAGCTTGCATGGAAAAGCTTCTATAGGCCAATCTGCTCTTGTGTAGGATTTTTGAAAACAAAAAAGTCGGGATTAGGACCTCCCAAACCTATAACATCACATAGGTGACAGGGTCAGGCTGTCGCCTATGTGATGTCATAGGTTTGGGAGGTCCTAACCCCAACAGCCTTCACAACCACATTTTCCCACCACCCCGACACTTACTTCCTGAGACCACATCTCAGGCCGGGCTCTTTCCAGCACTTCTGGCATTTTGAGATTATCTCTCTTGTTAGCTCAGGGCTGAGATCTGTTTGTTAATCTCAAGTGGTTAGAACTGTGGCCTTTGCTACAGTTTTAGAGGTCTATGGTTTTCAGCAGTGGTGTGTGCATTTAATAATATGTGGTTCCTAGACTCAAGCTGTTACTGGTTTAAAGTATATTTCAATATAAAGGGTGTAAAGGAGAGTGCTCTTGTGGTTAACCAGCTTCTCAGTGTGCAATAGTAACTTGTGAGAAATTGAAATTAATATCAAATAAACAGAATTTTCCACATATGGAGTAAGCTTCTACATCTAAGTAAGAATATGCAAAAACCAAAAAAAAAAAAAAAACAAAAAAAATGGACCAGGGATATAGTTGCACAGTTACAAGAAAGCAGGTACAAATGAGTCCTTCATTTATAGCAAAATGAGAAACAAGTTCACCCATAATAATGAGTGCATTAGAACTGTAATATGCAATTTTTAAATTTCCAGATTGGCAAATGTGTAGGTATTAGAAATATATTTTGTTAAGACGAGAAGAAATTGGAATTGTTTTATAATGTTGATGGCTATCTAAATTGGTCAAAATAATTAGAAGGAAAACTGGTAATGTCTTTTGACCCAGCATTCTACTGTTAGGGAGTTTATCCTACAGAAATACACATACAATAGTGACGGTGCAAGGAATGGAGTATCTGGCAGAACAAGATGGGAGGAAGTTTTATACTCCTGTATCCTTCTGCACCTTTAAAATTTTTATATCTTGCAAATAAATGCATTGCCCAGTAAAAAAATATAACTTTAATAAATATTTCAAGATGAAGGCTTTTATTAGTTACTTTCTATTACTATGATAAAACACCACAACCAAGGCTACTTATAAAAGGAAGGGTTTATTCTGTGCTTATGTTTCCAGAGAAGTTGAGTCTGTAATGATGGGTATAGCACAGTAGCAGGAGGTGGACATGGTGGCTGCCATTGGAAGCTACGAGCTGAGGGCACATATCCCAAAGGGTAAACAGAAGGCACAGAGAGAAAACTCAAACTGGTGTGAGTCTCTAAACTTCCAATCCTAGCCTCCAGGAACAACTTTCTCCTACAAGCCACAGCTGCTAAGCTTCCCAAAACAGCACCACCAACTGGAGAATCAAGTATTCAAATACCCACGACTATATGGCACATCTTATCCACACTCCACAGGGTCCTTTCAGATTTTATCCACCTAAAAATGTTGATTATGTTTCACTAAGTCCATCTCAATGACTATTTCCTTCCCAATTTACGTGTCTTTTTAATGTTACCTGCTTTGTCTAGTTTAGGGTCTGTCAAAGTTGTTTGTTCAAATATGCTTGAGGGCATGGGATGAACAAGATCACTTCACACAATTTTTAAATCTCAAGTACTCATGGTGAAGATGGCTTGTAATCAACATGATTTCCTGAAGAAATGGACTACTTTTCATCACAGGAAAGGTAAACAGAAGAAAAGAAGTGGATTTATTTGAGAGTCTGGACATAAATATTTGTATGTCTGTTATCAATAGACTTCCTTTTTGTCATAGTTGTCTTCATGGCTCATGGGTGAATTCCTTTGGAGAGATGGAAAGTGCATATATATGTAGGCGTGATTATGACTGATGACTCTTTGGTAAGGGCAGAGTAATTAATTTCTGGAAAAAAAAAAAACCCTAAAACTTTGATTTGTAGTGCCTGTCAGTCTCTATAGTATAAATTCTGTTACCATAGCTGATCTCAGGCCACCAGGATAACATCACTGAATATGAAGTTGGGAAGAGATGATAACAAATGGATCCTGTAACCTGGTAGGAACCAAGTCTTGCATAGCTATTTTGATACAGGCAAGAATTCCCATTCTATCACTAAAAACAGGAATATAAACATAAAGATTTTAGTTTCAGAAATGCTATATGCTCCACACACACAAAGGCTGAATATTAGAAATACCATACACTCATTCTAAGTCATTAACTTTCCAGCTGTAAACCGCCTCCAACTTGTGATCCTCAGCTCAAACCTATTTAATCAGAAATTCTAGTGCCGAGGCCCAGTGATTCAGAATTGAAGAAGATGATTTTGATACCTGTCATAATTTGAGAATTCCTGCTCTAAGATTGAGTTTTTTGAATATGGCTAATATATTTTTTAACAATAGAGATTTATTTTAGGGTTAAAAGAATAATGATCGTTAGTTTGTGACCAAAGGATAACCATGCTACCAGAGGTGGTATTTTCAGGCTCACCCAAACAGTGAAAAGGCACATAGTGAGTTATAGATACATGAACCTTCTTTTTTATGTCAGAAGGGGTAAAACATATGCCAAGAGGATCTGTGAATAGCTTTTTTTAGATTTGAATCATATATAATAATATTAAAATCCCTTATTATAATGATCCTTGGCTTTATTTTTTTTTTTAATTTTAAACTTTTGAAATTAGTCATTACATTGTTAGTGTAACTTGATTACATTCACCTTTCCATTATGTCTTCTTGTCTCCATTCCCTTCCTCTTTCCAAATAATTCCCTGTCTACTTTCATGTCTTTAACAAATATTTATCTCAACTTTGCATATGAGGAAATAATTCCATGGTATTTGTCTATCTGAATCTGGTTTATTTCACTTAACACAGTAGTCTCTAATTCCATCCTTTTTCATGGCTGACAACCTGCTTTTGTGCATATTTACCACATTTTCTCTATTTATCCACTGATGCACCTCTAGGTCAATTCCATGATTTGGCTATTGTAGATAGTCCTGTAGTAAACATGAGTGTGCAGGTAATTCTGTTATTCTATGCTAATGTTCATTGCTTTTGGTGATACAACCAGGAGTGGTCCAGTTGGATCACAGGGTTCTATTTTTAGTTATGTGAGGAACCTCCTAACTAATTTCCATAGTAATTTCAGTTTGATTTAAAAAGCACAAAGTGACTCAAAGGGGTGTTATAAAGATCAGATGATATAACATGTTTAAGGAATTAAGCCTGTGTCACTCAGAGTTAAGTCTTAAATTGATGTTAACTTTCCGACCTACAGAGTGACTTCATCTTTCAGGTTTGAGATGAAGCATGTCATCTCAAAGACAACACTTCTGTCCTACTACCTCTGCCTACTCCAGATTAGAAGAGACTGAAGATTGGATTGGATTATTGATTTATTCATTAAAAATATCTTTTACCACCTGCTGTGTGCTAATAACAGTTTCAAAGGTGTTTTTTATTGCTGTGTTTTTTTGTGTGTATGGTTTTTTTTTTGTTTGTTTGTTTTTTTGGTTTTGTGGTTTTGTTGTTGTTGCTTTTGGTTTTTTGCTTTTTGTTTTTGAGACAGGGATCTTACTCTCTTTTAACTGGCTTGGAATTCACTATGTAAACCAGGATTCTGATAAACTCATAGATCTCAATAGAGATCTATTTGCCTCTGCCTTCTGAGCATGATTAAGGGCATGTATCATCATACCCAGCCCACAATTCTCAATCTTATGGCTATAGTTGTGAACCAGATAAATGTACTTGTTAGTTTTTGTCAAGTTGATACATTTGGGTAGAGGGTTTCTTTTGGGGAGTTGCCTTCACCAGATTGGCCTGGGTGAATGCCTTTGCATTCTCTTGACTGCTCATTAATGTGGGAGGGCCCAGTGCACTGTGGGTGGTGCCATCTCTTGGATTGTGGGCCCAAGTTGTATAAGAATGACAGATGAGCAAGGCAGAGGGAACCTTCCAGAAACCATCATTCTCCCACAGGAGGTCTCCGCTGCAGTTCTTGCTTCCAGATTTCTGCTTCAGTTCCTGTTTTAGCTTTCTTCAATTATGTACAGTGAACAGAAAGGTGAAATAAATTATTTCCTCTCTAATTTGCTTTGGTCTTGGTGTTCATTGTAGCAGCAGAAACCAAAGAAAGAGTAGGGACAAGATTTTTGCTGTCAAAATGGGGCTAATAGTCTAATGGGGTAAAATAGACAGTCAGCTTAGAAAGAAAGAAGGCAAATATTAGCTAGTGATGAGTACTGTAAAAGTGTATGCTGGTGGATGCGGTTCAGAATGGCTGGGAAGTTGTATTTGATTGAGTGGTCCACAAAATTATCTCTGGAATGCCACTCTTTATTGAAAGTTAAGAATGATTGGTTTGAAATTTGAAATGTGGGGAGTGTCTGGTTCCAGCAGACAATTGCTAATGGGAATGTCCTAAGGCAAGAAGAAAGCTGAAAATTTCAAAGTGGAGGGGAAGGTAGGAGCACAGTCAGTGGAGAAGGAAAGGAAAAGAGCCCGGAGGGTGTAGTTGGAATTGGTACAGTGCGGATGACCATGGTAACCAGGCAGGACCATGGTACAGCTTCATTTCTCAGTTTCAGTGGCTTCTGAAGGGTGAGTTTATGCAGGGGTATGAAAGGGACTTACAATGTATAGGAAGACCATCCCAACTAACCTTGGAAGAACAGTTTGCAGAAGAACAGAAAGGGAGACAGAGATCTCAATCAACATGCTCTGGCTCAGGTGATGCTGACGTGGACCTTGGTGGTCAACACAAGACCTAGACAATACACAGATGCTGTCAATAGCTTTGAAGCTAATTCAGCAGACCATGTTGACAGTTTGGGCATTGGCCATCTGAGAAAGGGAAATTTGAGTAGTTTGAGCCTCTGGGCAGACTTTTATTTTTCCTATTTTTTTTTTAAACAATTCTTTGAGATAGGAAAGACCAAGGACTATTCTGAGATGTTGCATATAACACTGGCAGAAGAAAATGAGAGAAAAGACAGAGGGATTGAAAAGAAACACAGCATGAAACACAAAATAAAAAGGAGAAATGCATAATTGAAAGAAAGAAAAGAGAAGAAAACGAGTTTGAGTGCTTGTGGGAAGTTTAAGACAAAGTGTTGAGAGATATGTTAGCATTTGAAAGCCTTCCTCAGAGGAGCTTAGTCTGGTGATTAGACTCAGTGGAGGACAGGAAATGCAAATATATGCTGCCAGCCTCTGTAAGGAGGAGCTGAAGGTATTTAGGATCTAGACTCTTGCCTGGGAGGATTGAGAGAGAATTCGCTTACTTCAGAATTTTATATATATATAGCACTTTCAGTTTAGTTATTAAACAATAGATAGCAAAGACAAGCCCCTGTGACAGGACAGCTTTCCTTGTGGTATACTTTGAAAGTCTCTGTAGATGGGCTGAAATATGTAATGTCTCAGCGTTTTCCATTGGCCTCACTTCTTTTGAGGGACAAGAAACAGAAGCTAGCATCACGTTCAACAGTCAAAAATTCACAGAGCAAATGTAGCATTTCTTCTTCAAAGAGTCAAAATTAAGAAAATATTTTGGGGTTGGAAACTTGGGAGAAATGTGATGTGCTGCTCCCTGTCTGTCCAAGACCAAAAATTCCAAGGAGCTTGGAAGAAACACAACAGAAACCATCCTGCAGCTTTGTTCTTGGTAACTGTTCTTCCTTTAGCACCAACCTAGGCGCCCAATGTGAAGCCTCCTCCTGTTTTGTTTTGTTTTTCTTCTTGAGATTATGAATATTCCCCAAGAGAATAAAGTAGAAAAATCAAAACAGACATTGATGAAATATCATTTTCCCCATAATTATAGTATATCCCTACAAATAGCTATTGGTGAGCCATAGGAAGGATTGGAGCCACTTGATATGTTTTGAAGACTGTCCATTTACAGTGGGAATTCTCTTAACCTCTGAGCCATCTCTCCAGCCCTGTGATGGGATTAGCAAATCAGAAATTCATCTCCTTTCTGTACCCCCAAGGGCAGGAAGACATGGCCTTGGGGTAGTTAAGGAGAGATAATTATGGACCTTTGGCAAGATCCTTGAAAGAACATTTCCAATCACTCATGAGCTGTGTGGGTGGGAATTAATTGGAAACCATAATGAAATTAGCCCATCTCTGGCATCAGAAACACACAGCCTGTTCAAACACAAGACATAGAACTAGAAGAAAAGGCAGCATGTCTGCTCTGTATGTGAGCCCTGCACTGGACATCATGCATATGCACTCATTGCTGAACTGAGAGCTGAGCGGAGCTGCTTTCATTTTGATTCCCACCTCTGTGCAGTCTTTCTAGCTGGATGAAGTGGATGATAGCGCTTCCCTCTATTACTCTGTTTATTGACTGATTTTCGTGGAATTCTAGAAATTTCCTGTAGAAGGATAATAATTGAACTGGAATGCATCTGGCAGGGAAGAAGGTTATAGCTACAGCCAAGCTTTAGGGAGGGACTCTGGGGACCCTAACAAGTAAAGAAGGAAATGGGGGGAGGAGCATACCCTGTAACAGGGTCTGCATTGTTGTTGCAGTAGAGTTTAACACCGGGAGTGCTGGGTTGCTCTCCGAGTGTTCATGAATCTTCAGGAGAAAAAGTGAAACACTGCAAACTGGAAGAGGGCACTCACATACCTGAATTTACATAGTCCAACAAAACTGGAGTGTGGTAAGAATGTGCTATATACCATCTGATGTCGTATTTACTGAAAACTTGCAGTGCTTGAAATACAAATGTTAATGATTGAAGCACTGAATTTTAAGTGTTTAAACTTAAATTTGTTGTGTTAAACATTTTAATTAAGTTTATTAAATGCATCTAAACTTATTTCCATTTAACTTAAGTGGCCACATGGGCCTAGTGCCTATGATAGCTAAATGCTTCAGCATCCACAGTACTGCAGGATTCCCCACAGGTAGAAGAGCCAAGTAAGGCAGTTCAGAGGTGGGAAGGCAGGATAGGCAGTGCAGCACTGTGGCAAGAAACGTGAGGATGGATGCATCTCAAGTGAGCGCATATCTTATGAGACAGGACTTCTATAAGCAACAGGACATTTAGGACTGGCCAAACACCCACTTTTTGGCGATACTAGCAAGACATACGAAGGCTCTTCACCACACTCAGAATCTATTCTCTTCGTGTAGATGGCAAAGGTTAAGAGGACAAGGAGGAACTCATGGGACCTCTTCAGGATGATTCTTCAAACTGTAGCATTGTCTTTCGATTCTACACTCTACTGGCCAAAGTATGGTTTTTCACTGAACCGAAATTCAAAGGTTGGGGATGGCCACTGTGTCCATACTGTAAGAAGAATAATATTGAAAACGCAACAGAATGAACAGTTCAGGGAAAAGTGAGGACTTGGGCCTGGAGCTCAATCTGCCACAGCCCTATGGCAAGCAGGTTAGATCTGGACTTCAGACTGTAATTTTGTCAGCTCACAGTCTGTGTTCCTTCCTCTACCCTAAATATTTCATGTCCGATCAAAGACAGCTTTAACATCCATGTGACTCCTATTCTCTGAGACCGATGTTATGTTTCCATCCTTTCAAAAACTTGATATTCTGCTTTTAAAGTTTTGTTATTTATCTCACTGAATGACTATCATTTTTGTGGTCTTTGGCTACAATCAATCCTCAGGATTTGGCTCTGTCACTGAGTTGGAGGTGTAGTTTCGTGGAGGTTCAAAGAATCTGGTAGTCTGCAAATATTTTGCCTTGACCATGGACCATCTCAATCACTCAGGGACTCAGATTCTGCTGCCAATGGCTGGAGCCCTGCATCTCTCAGAGTCCCTATGCCTTGGGTTTGAATTTTAACTTATAGGTCTCTTGCTGCTGTCCCAACTAAACACTGCTTTGTTTATTTAATTGATGCACTTAAGAAATTACACACAGTACAATTTTCTTGGTAGTGGACAATTCTCTTGATCTCTGTCTCTTTATCACCATATATGAACTAGCACAATCATGATACTCTTCTCCATCACTCACAACACTCTGTAGTGATACCCCTGTTCCCACTCCTAGCCTTTTCTAGTAGTTTCCACAAATAGACACATACTATGTAGACTTTGATTTTGCATCTGAGAGTAACCTGTACTTATATATATCAGCAACTCATCCCTTTTCATTCTAAGCAGTATTTCATTGTAAGGCTATATCACATTGTTTAGGCTTTCTGGCATTGAGAGACATACACATTCATGTTTAGGTTTTTGACAAACATGAAAAGGCCACTATGACTATTGGTATCTACTTTTATATGAATATTTTTCAGGTTACTGAATAGGTACTTTTGAGCAGGGTTGCTTAATTTTATGTTAACACATGTTTAATTTCTGAGAAACAGTCAAATTGTTTTCTGCAGTGGCCATAGCTCATTGCCTTCCTCTCACCAGTGAATAGCAGCTCAAGAGACTTTGCACTACCACTGTCCTCTCTGTCACCTTTGGATCCCACACCCCACTCACTTCCTCAGTTTGGTTTGTTCTTCTGGATTAGATTTTTAAAAAATGAACTAAAAAGTATCAGGTTTTCTGCCAACATTTGATGGAAAAGGGGACCTGGACTAAATAATAAGAGAACAAGTTCATACAGCACTTCTCTTTCTGCATCCTGACTACAGACACACATTGACTGTCTCCTGCTTCTACGGTCATGTCTTCCAGATATGATGGCCTAGGACTCTAAAGTCAACAAACTCTTCTTTCCTTAATTTGCTTTTTTCTTGTGTTCTGTTATACATATAGGGTTAAGTGTGGAAATAGTAACCGAATAAGATAAATGAAGAGGACAGGAAGGGGAGAAGAGAAGGAGGGAAGCAAGGTTAGGTAGACAAATGGAGCAAGAAGGGAAATGGAGAAGGATGCAGGGAGGGGAAAAGGAAAGAACAAGAGATTAGAAGAACGGGAGAAATGAAGGGGAAAACAGGAAAACTAAACAAAAAGCAAATTAAGTTCCCCAATGGTAAAACAAAAACTGTTTTTAAAAAGTGAATGCATATATGTAATAATAATAGTAATAATAATAATTATTATTAATTAATTATTATTTTAAGTGCAGGTGCATTAAAAATAAGAGCTGAGAAGACAAAGTCAAGGGAGGACTAAGCACTGTGGTAGAGGTAGGAGTGCTGGAAATATAGTAGAGAAAAGACTAAAACAACAACAACAACAACAAAAACAACAAACAAAACAAGGTTACCAAACAGAGACAGTCATAAATAACATTAGACGAATATGTGAGGAAGGAATAAACACATCTTAAAAGTCCAATACAGTAAAATTTCTGTTAAGTGTATAAAGAAAATAGGAGGAAAAAAGAAAGGAATGATGTGCTATGGAGGCTTATTTCTAGTTCTTTCAAAATAGCAGGCTTCTGGTTATTTGCACAGGAGGGAGGGCCCGGGCCAACTGCCATTAATGACAGGACACTTGTCTTTCCATTGGCTCATGCTGTGGCTGAGTCTCCCCTGAACAAATGTCCATGTTGGACATGTCTTTAAGGTAGACATTCCCCTTCTCAACTCCCTTCTGCCCTCCCTTCTCGTGTGTGTTACGTGGGCTGGGAAAACTGTCTCACTCTTCCGAGACCCTCCAATGCACATCCACTGCACTAGCTGCTTTAGCTGAGGGGCATCTTCAAGTATGTTTTACAGTATGGACATAATACACTTTCCCATCCCTTGACTTTGGGCTCAATATAGAATCAAACTTCTGGATAAATTTTAGTTGATTAGAGTGTTCACTATCCATTGAAGGCGGGGTTCTTTTCTCATGCTCTTTCTAACCTGCTATATATACATGCTCTGTTCATCCTGTACCTGGCCTTTCTGTTCTCCAAAACAGCCTCTCTGGGCCTTCCCTTTCCCAGGAGATGTGACAGTTGAGACAGAAGTTTTCAACCTATAGATATTGCTTAGTCGTTAGCCTTTGAGGTAGCTGATTTTCTTTAAAATCATATTATTTTTATTAGTTTATGCTAATTACATAAGACAACTGATTTTATTATGATTTTATATGTGTGGATAGTGTATGTTGATTTCATTCACCCTTCTATTATCCTCTTTTGTCCTTTCGTGCTCCTAGTTGACTTCTCTTCTCTTCCCTGAAAGTCCTCCAGCTGCCTTATTGTCTTAAAAAAAAACCCCAAAACACCCAAAAAAAACAAAAAAAACCCCCAAAACCTAGACTCTGCATATGAGACAAAAATGAAACCTATATTTGCCAACATTAATCATATTTTACCAGTAGAGTTTCTTTTAGTATTGCCAAATTAAAAGTGCTTCTCTGATATTAAATAAATATTACCCGTAAATGGTTACATATAAGTTACATAGCTCTATTTTAAATAATAGATTATCTTTCAATATAACATCCGCCTTTTGCCTTCCCTGTCGGATAACATGACAAAATGTAATCGTCTTCTGCTGTTGGCCTGTGTGCTTGGGGAATCACTTCCAAGCACTACAGCTGGCTATGTGGCTTGTCTGGAGGGCAGGTAAGCTCGCATTCATCAGAGGACTCGGTCCTCAACTCCATCTGCTTTTACAGGAATTCCAACTTAAACTAGCTTATTCTTGTTTTTTCTCCCTAAGTCCCACATCCTTTTTTTATGACTTACCTTCCTGACACTGTAAAAATGTTCCACATTTCATGAACTGTGTGTCTGTTTAAGCTTCCATCTGGGTCTCCAGGCCCTGACATGTTCTAGCTGGTCCTCCCCTCCCATTGCCTCTGGATGTGCCGCCGCATTTGGCATGGCAGAGCAGGTATGGTTGTAGAGGATACATGTGTGTGCCCTCGAATAGGTAATAAATGTTTCCAAAGTTCAGCTTGACATCTGTAAAGTGTGGTTAGTACGTCCTACGGTGTAGAAGGATTAGATCTTTAAATCACCCATGTGACTAGCACGTATTAGTTTCTAGGATAATTAGTTGTCTTGTTTTCATTGTCTGGTGACTTTGAGACCAGGTCCTTTTGCTCTTATGAAAGACTACTCTATAAGGACACACATCATGGAATTAGTCTGTTTCTTTCTATTCAGGGCATTAGTTTTTCATCATTCTAGGAGTGTTGCACAGTGGGTTTGTGTCACCGTTACAATCTTGGTAGATTACCTCAGTAAAGGAAGTGATTCCTTTCATCTTATAAGTAGGAATGTAAGCGACAGCAACTACAGAACACAACTTCTTAATTGCATGGTAGCGTTGAGTGAAAGAAGAAAGCTACAAAATGAACACCAGCATCCCATTTCTACTTTGGACCTAAAGTATCATAAAAGGGAGACTCAGGGGGGAAATCGAATCTTAGAAGTAGAAGAGATGTTAGGTTATCTAGTAACCATGGTAATAATACTTAATGTTTACTGAACACGTGAAAGAGAGCATGTACCTAGTGGTTTACTGGTGATCCCTTCTCAACAATAAATTACATTGTTATATGGCTCATGTTATTATCACACCCATTTTGTAGATAAGGAAATCATGCTGGAATAATTAATTAACATGTCCAAGGTCATATTACTGGTGGGAAATGAGACACTGGAAATCTTACACCAGAACTCAACCCTGAATCTGCTGCTCCTTAGCTTAGCTAGTGTTGCCATGGACAATGATGGTTTCCATGGTTCCATAATAAATATACTTAGTTTTTTTTTTGTTTTTTTTTTAAAAAAAAACTCATGAGTGTAAATAATTCTTTAAATTTCTTAAACCTTGGATCGATCCTACTTCAACCTTTCAGAAAGAAAATGCTTGAATGTCTTCCTTGATAGTCTGAAACTTCTTCCATCTCTTCCGTATTTTATTTCCCCTAGAACAAGTATCTTCAAAATCTCTGCTATCATTTGTATGTTTCGTGTTTCATGATCACAAGGGGGTTAAAGCACAGGCCTGCTGGTCATTGTTGATGTGAGTTTTTCAACGCAGTACTAATCTGCATTTCCGTTCTGCCCTGCCTATTCTTGGGCTTGTTCTCAAGGATGGAAAGTTCACAAGTGTTGAATGGAAGTAGAAATTCCATACTCTACAGGAAGACATGAAGTGCTTGACAAACAATGGACACATAGTAACTTTGTAATAGCCCCAAATTATTTTTTAAAAGATTATTGAATATTTCAAAGAAAATATGGAATGTCTTCTGGAATGTATACATAATAAAACTACAAATAAATGGAAGTGAACATAGAAATAGAAATAAAGAAAATAAACATAGAAAAAAAGAACACTCTTGTAACAATTAAATATCCAATATGAAATGATTTACTATTAATTTCTGGTGTATTATGTTACATTGTGAATATACATTATAATATAACCACTAATGAAGGTAGATAAATAGTAAAATATAGAGCATACTCAAAGATAGTTAATTAGTTTAAATGAATCAAAGTAAAAACAAAGGAAAAAATAAGAAATAGAAAATAAATACAAAATGAAGAGTTTATCTCACGTTGAAAGTAACTATAAGTAGGTCCAGCAATAGGACCAAAATGGGATCCAGCTCAAGGGGAGGTCCCAAGGCCTGACACTATTACTGAGGCTATGGAGTGCTCACAAAAAGGGATCTATCATGACTGCCCTCTGAAAGACCCAACAAGCAGCTGAAAGAGTCAGATGCAGATAGTTGCACCCAACCAATGGACACAAAGAGCTGACCCCAGTTGTTCAATTAGGAAAGCTGAAAGAAGATGAGGAGAAGGGTGATCCTGTAGGAGGACCAGCAATCTTAATTAATCTGGACCCCCGAGATCTTTCAAACATTGGACCACCAAACAGACAGCATACACCAGCTGATATGAGGCCCTCAACACACATAGAGTAGAGGAGTTCCAGGTCTGTGTTCATTCAGAGATGATGCAACTAACCCTCAAGAGACTGGAAGTCCCAGGGAGTATAGAGATCAGGTGGGGTAGGGGGTGGGGTCATCCATGTGGAGGCGGGGTGGAGTGGGGAGGAAGTGTGGGATATGGAGCAGTTGGAGTGTAGATGGGGGGCAGGGAATGGAATATGGAGTTTAAAAGTAAATTAAAAATAAAATTAAATTAAAAAGAAAATACTTATATTAAATATTATTGAATAAAGGTGAATACCAATATTATAAAAACTAAATTTTCAGCATAAGATACAGGGTAAATAAATAATGGGATAGTAAGAAATTGTGAAATGTCCAGAGCCACATAAGTTGAGGACCCTTGCCTTCCCTGAAATAGAAAGTATAAGGCAGTTACATAGATATCCAAAGCCTTAACATGAGGAGGTAATGAGAAAAATGATGTGGGAAAAGGACTGTGCTGGGCACAAATGCATGCAGAAAACATTTCTCTAAGAGATTCAGTAGGCTTAGCAGGTGACCAAAGTAATACTTCCCTTTTTCTACTTTGTAGAAAACTACTAACAGGATTCAAGTTCAGATGCATGAACGTGGTGATTTTGTTGTTGTTGTTGTTGTTACCTCCTCGATGATAGTTCTTTACCATCATCCTAAATCTCAGCTGTGAGCTCAGGAGTAATCAAATCAAATGAATTGGCTGGGCAGTGGTGGCACATGCCTTTAATCCCAGCACTTGGGGGATAGAGGCAGGTGGATTTCTGAGTTTGAGGCCAGCCTGGTCTACAGAGTGAGTTCCAGGACAGCCAGGGCTACACAGAGAAACAGAGAAACCCTGTCTTGAAAAACAAAAAACAAAAACCAAAAAAAAAAAAAAAAAAAAAAAATCAAATGAATTGGATACCATTTTCTTATACTGGCTGGGGTTTGGTGATCAGTTTAGCTGGAGGACACCTTTTCATGATCCACTGTATTTTCTTTTCCTTAGTTTCCATGAAACTATCTACCAGCCATGACACAATACAACAGATATGACATAACAGAATATTGAAATAGGGATGAGCAGCTGGTATGGTTATTGTTCAAGTTCTGCCAGTGGATGTTAGGGTGTGAGAATAAAATGTGTCTGAAGCTTAATAAGAAGGAAGACCAAAGTGTGGGCACTTCGGTCCTTCTTACAAGGAGAACAAAATACTCACAGGAGCTAATACGAAGATAAATTGTAGAGCAGAGACCAAAGGAAAGGCCACCCAGAGACTATCCCATGGAATTCATCCCATATGCAGTTACCAAACCCAGACACTATTGTGGATGCCAAGAAGTGCATGCTGAAAGGAGCCTGATATGGCTGTCTCCTGTGAGGCCCTACCAGAGCCTCACAAATTCAGAGGTGGATGTTAACAGCCAACCATTGGACTGAGCGCAGGATCCCTAATAGAGGAGTTAGAGAAGGTACTGAAGGAGTTGAAGGGGTTTGCAACCCCATAGGAAGAACAACAATATCAACAAAGCAGACCCCCTCCCCCCCAGAACTCCCAGGGACAATGCCATCAACAAAGGAGTACACATGGCTCCAGCTGCATATGTAGCAGAGGATGGCCTTGTGCACCAATGGGAGGAGAGGTTCTTGGTCCTATGAAGGCTGGATGGATGCTCCAGTTTAGGGTAATCGAGGGAGGGAAGGTGGGAGTGGGTGGGTTGTTGGAGGAACACCCTCATAGAAACAGGCAGAAGGAGGATGTAATAGGGTGTTTCCAGGAGGGAGGAAAACCAGGAAAGGAGATAACATTTGAAACATAAATAAAGAAAACATCCAATAAAAAAAAAAAAAGAAAAAATGTGTCATCATGTCTTTCTCTGGGACTGTTGTTTACTAAGAAGTAAGAGTTTCAAGTGGCAAAGTATTTTCTAAACACACAAGAATATATGCCCAACTCTTTAAAAAGATGATATCTACCAGGCCTCTGTTAGAAAAGTAAGTCTGGAATATTCCTTATCTCCCTCTCATCTCCTAGATTTCTATTTAACATCATGAGGAAATGTTCTTTACATAGATAAACTGCAAGGATGTTATTTCATTGGCAAAATCCTTAATTTCCAAACTGCATGTTTACTTTATCTCAGGAACATTGGGATTGTCTCCATCCTTGGTGTGGAACAAGACTGGGCTGGGGCATATATTCTGCAATAAGTGACTTTTTTTTTTCTGGAGTAACATTAAAAAACTTGTTAAATTTTACATCCACATCCTTGAAAAGTTCTTGAAGGTGATTCTGTCCCCCTTGCCACTCAAAGGGAGCAAAGACGTGGATTGAATTGTTTGGTGAGTATAGTTAATTTAATCAATATTGGGATTTCTTACAAAGAAGTGAGTAATATAATCATAGGAAAGGAAAGATAACACACTTGAGAAAGATTCTGGTAAATTTTGGCTTTTAGCAGGGCCAGCATAACTCTTTGACAAAAAGAAAAAATCAAAAGAGAGAAAAAAGTGAATTCATGATCTACAAATAATGGAAAATGCGCATGAAGTAAATGAAGTCAAGGGCAGTTTCCACTGTTGTGTGTGATTCGCTTAGCCAGCCACCCAGAAGGATCACAGCTTGGTGTGCTGGGTAAGGGGAAGAGCTAAAATGTAGGAGACTCCTCTTAGGTACCACCCGAGGCTAAGGAATAAGGCATTGCTTCTGGTGCTGTGGATCTAGTGGTTTATTGACCATCTGGGCCATGCGTGCCTTGCAGCCTTGTGAATTAAACCTAAAGGGAGCTCTCACATCTTTGACTTAGATCTGACCTTTGGGTGTTGCTTTCCTGCCTGACTCAGGCTCCAGGGGAAAAGAAAATATGGTAAGAGAGCAACCCCTCCTTTTGTTAGGAAATTGCCTGTCTTGCTCTTGGATGATGCTACTGCTCTGGCTGTGTCTCTCTTCCAGTGAGAGGCCTTCACAAAAAACTTTCTGCTCAGGCTTGGCAATAATGGTGCTTCTTTCTGGATTCCACCCTCTTGTTTTGGAGGGTGAACCCAAGAGTTTCCTGCTTTCCCACACAGCACCAGAGAGCCTTCTCTATTACAAACGATCATCTCCTCCTGATACACAGATCCCTGGAAGGAAAGGCTCTCCGCTCGCTTTTAGATGCTCCTTTCTTCCAAATGAATGAGATACTCAGTGGCCTGGAGCAGAAGCAAGTAGAAGAAGATGGATTCTCCTTTGCCTTTTTTTTTTTTTTTTTGCTAAGGTCATAACATAGCACTTTCTCTATCGTTCTTATCCTATTTAATTGATTTTATTATTTTTAAGATTGCTAGCTCATAATATGTGCTACGATATGTTTATAAATATTTTTAAAATAAACTCAGCTCTAAGGCTCTAAAGCTTTCTTGAACTGAACAAGAAACCAACCCTGAAATCTGGTATGAGGATCCTAGATAGTGCATTGAAGTAATGTTATATTTTTCTCAAATTAAATTCTTTAAAAAATATTTCTTTATTCAACATGCATTAATTACATGAGGTAATTTGTTTCTCTTCAACACCCTACTAACAGGTTGGCTGCTTATAGTTCTCATGAGGTGGGTTACATGGGATTCCCCATGTCCATGTTAGTATATCTATTGGTGTGCTTGTTCCGGTTTTGTCTGACAGTCATATTGTCTACATATGTGAGAGAAGCTTCCCCGTCATTTCCGGAAGATATAGTATCACAGTAGATATTCTGGTCTTCTGGCTCTGACATTTCTAGCCTTTCTTCTAAGTTGTTCCCCTTAGTGGCAGGAGTTGTTCTGTAGATGTATCCATTTCAAATTAAATTCTACAAGAATTATTGAGACTAAAAACCATTTCCAAAATAAATATATCACAGGTTCAGACTTTAATGAGCATAAAATCTATGTGAAAATACAAAATAAGCACATTTAGAATATGATTTACATGTTTTCTACTGTATGAGACATAGTGCCTGCTTGCCCTCACTTGTGCTGGGCAAGTTCATGCCTTTACTGATATTAGAGCCTGCTTCTTTGAGATTCTCGAATAAACCAAAGACTAGCTAAGACCAGCCTCATGAACTAAACAGCTCTTGAATTCTTGGACTTTCTGTAAGAGATAGCCACTGTTGGAATAGCCACACCATTGTCTATAAGCTAATCTAATAAATTCTACATATGTCATATATATTCATTCTATCTCTTATTTTTCTTTAGAGTATCCTGAAAATACACATATCCACATACCCTTATGCATATAGATTACATTTTAAAATTGATTTAATAAATAGAATCTTTAGACAAATCAGTTTAAAGTGTCATTAACTTTAAAATTTATATATCTATATCTATCTATCTATCTATTCATATTATACATACTCCACACTCATATATTATATATGTCCTTTTTTGCTAGAGAATCCTGAGTAATATATGCATATACACACTGTTATATACACTTATAGATGTATATAGTCACTTTATATTTTTTAATCAATTTAATATCTAGATCCTCTAGACCCATCAATTAAAAGTGTGTCCTAATATTTTTTATTATTTTGATGTACATGTTTCTGGAGTTTCACTATTATAAATGATGCTTACTTCCTTCTAAAAATATGTTCTTTTTCATATACAATAATTTATTTCTTTTCTTATTTTCATAAAGAGATTTTATTTTGTTTTAAAAACTTAAAAAAATGATCCAGATATACAAAAAATAATCATGCCCATTTATATACCTGCTATGGGTTTTACTCCACTTGTTTCATGTTTATTTATTTATACATAAAGCATTATAGATAATATAATGCTCAATATCTACCTCTGGTGTTGTTCTTCTTGTTGCAATCCAGAAGGTGTGTATTGCTTTTCCTCACCCCATTTTAATATGCTTGTGTATAAATATGTTGTTAATATAAATGTCTCTCTTGTTTTGAAATCATGCATAGATTTCAAGGAATGTAGTATCTGAAACTTAATTTTTTATTCATTCTGTTTCAGAGAGGCCTAATTAAATGATGGAACAGAGAGCTACACTATTTTAAAAGTTATATAGGATTCTAATATTTGAAAATATGAAGTGTTATTTAATATCCTCCTTCTTTAATTTAATTTTCCCTATATTAAATAATTTTACATTGGAAACTCTTAGACCTGTCTGTTTGTATATTACATAAAATTTTCTTTAGAATGTATGCCCAGGAGTAGAATTTCTTAGTCATGTAGTACAGAGGTTATCAAGTTTTTTAGATACTTCCAAATTGGTCTTGAAAAAATTTGACCAATTTAAACTCCCAATAGGAGTTTGTAAACTTCAGTTTTTCTACATTAATTTTTTTAAACAAATAGTTTCAGATGTTTAAATATAAATTGGTCTGAGACATGAGGTACCATTACCATATTTTTCAATACGTACGTAGGCCTCTGGAAGTTTGTTTTAGAGCTAGAGGTACTCTTTCTTTTTAATGTCTTTCCTGAAGACATTATATTTTAGTCATTCTTTCTGTTAGTTATGTTAATTGACTTGAACTAGTGAATTCAAATTGACTATTAATGTCCATGAGTTTTTCATAGGTAAGACATTTCTGTACTTTCTCGTTAGGCTTATTGCTTGGGTTTTGGTACTAGTTGTATTATTTCTTCTCAAAAAAAGAAGAAGAAGAGAATTTTCTAGTCTAGAGTGTGTTATATGTTGTATAAGAAATAGTCTTTTTCAAGAAGGTGTGAAAGTGTCACCTTTTAACCAGTTGACTTAAATTTTACCAGATTGTAGATAGTAAAGTTGGAAGTGATAATTTTTTTCTTGGTTATTCATATTGGGTTTCTTCCAGTTTTTTTCTAATATACCTTTGTCTCCTTTCCTATAATAGTTACCATCATCTCCAGGTGTTACTCTCAGTGGAAGTCAAATATGTTCACGATCATCCAGATGATACAGGATGAGTATAAAGACAAAAAGAACATAACTGATGTGCAAACAAAGGATATGAATAAAGAAGAAGGTTCACAAGAGGCCGGTAAGCACACAGAAAGGTGCTTTGCCTTATCACTCATTAGGAAATGCAAATCAAAAGCACAGAGTTATCACTTCACACCCAGGATGTCTGTAATCACAGATATAGCAGTCAGTGTTGGCTAGGTTTGGAAGAGTTGGCATCCCAAGCTTCCCTAGTAGGAATGTAAAATGCTGTGTGGTGAATTAGCAAAGACAGTACTATATACCCCAGGAACTCTGCTTATAGCTGTATCCCACAAAGAATCCAAAATAGCCTTATACAGAAAATCTGAACAAAAATGTTTATAGTTCTATTATTTATAATAGTTCAAATATGAAAACACACTGAATGCCCACCATCTGAATAGATAACTCACATATGGTATGACCACATAATAGATTATTATTCAGCCATAAAAGTAAATGAAATATTGATTTGTGGCATAGAATGAATGAGTATTATGCTAAGTGACAGAAGCCTGCAATAATCTCTCCATACACATATTGTATGACTTACATGAAATGTCTAGAAGAGGCATATCAGCTGTGGTTTCCAAAGCCAATGGAGAATCAGGAGTGACTGCTAATGTGATGAGGTTTCTTTTAGGGGTGAGGAAAATGTCCTAGAATTGGTTATACAACTCTAGAAATACACTAGAAGTATGTTTGTATACTAGTGTGGAATTATAAATATGTTAGCATTCAGATATGAGCATATGGTAACTAATTAGTGTTATGTACTAATATTACTAGTAAAACAATGTCAGTAACATTCAGACCATACAGTCATACTGCTGGGAGTAATTTCTGAGGTCAATAGCTTCAAACTTGATTCAATTCCAGTGCTTTGGGATCTTTATATGAGGTTAATTCTTTCTTAAACTGGGGTTTTAATTTTTGACCAGTTTTAATACCTAGGAAAAACTACTACTTTTTATTGACCTGCAATTTTCTTCCTTTACCCAGTCTCCCATTGACTCTTGTACTAAGGTAATAAATGAAACAAAGAAGGAAGTCTGTTGGCCTTCTTCACCATTACTGCCTTTGCATAGTTGCAACTACTGCCAGTGTCTTCTATGTCCCTTCTCCAAAGGTTGATGTGGAGATGGTGGCCTTCCCAGAGTCCACATTTTATCTCTTCCTATTTAGCTGTTTCCAGAGTTAGAGGAACAAACAAGCAATTGCAGGCAGTTACACTGGTTGTGAAAGAAGAAACATCATAGTGGTATAGTAAGCCCTGTGATAAGTTACATTTTGGGTGAAATTGTACAGATCATATAATGCCAGAGAGTAAAGTTTTTCTTCTTTAGTGTTTTGGTTGGAACTTATTCATTAAGCAAAGTGATAGTTTTCCTAATGATATTTTTATCTAAGTGTATGCACTTTGACCATATTTACCCCATTACTCTTTTTAGTCCCATTTCCTGCTAGTTCTCTTCATTTTCACAAATAGTTCCCCTCTGTTTATGTCATATTGTCATCTGTCTATCTATCTATCTATCTATCTATCTATCTATCTATCTATCTATCATCTATCTTCTTTTCTTTCTATCCAAAATGATTTTAAATATAAGAGGAAATGTGCTATTTCTCTTTCTAGGTCTCTTATTTAACTTAATATAATGATATTTAGTTCCACTTATTTTCTCCAAATGACCTCATTCCTTTCTTTTGCTTCACAATCCTCCTTAGATCAAATTGTCTATTTGGAGCACAGGAAGATAGAGTATTAAACTAATCATTATCTAGTATACCAGTATAAACTTTATCCCTACCTTTATTGATTATGATTGACAGCAAAGCTGAATCTCCAACTGATGGCCTGAATTTGAACCCCACATCCCACCCATGTCTCACTTTTCCTGTCTATGAAATGAAGATGATAAAGGTTACAGCTTCCTAGCAGTTATTATAAAGTTTAATACCCATATGGACACATATTACATGCTGTTCACATATAGAGAGGCAGGATGAGAACGAGCAAAAATGGGTAAGTTAGTAATGGGGATTAGGGGAGATAGATAGGGGGAGGGGGAAGAGAGGGAAGAAGAGAAGAGAGAGAGGAGAGAGAGAGAGAGAGAGAGAGAGAGAGAGAGAGAGAGAGAGAGAGAG
>NW_022196897.1:122722925-122737046 GCF_008632895.1 Mastomys coucha
GAAAGAAAGAAAGAAAGAAAGAAAGAAAGAAAGAAAGAAAGAAAGAAAGAAAGAAAAGAAAAGAAAGAGAGTAATCCCTGACAGGTCCCACTGCTAATGCTGCTCACTGTGCTGTGAGAGTTTGGGCCCCAGCCTTTCTGGGACAGGCCTGACTTTCTTCAGCTAATCCTTTAGACAGACCTGTTAACTGGTAGATGCTTTGGCTTAATTGGTACTCAGAGGCAAACCATTCCTTCCTTAATCTGCCCATGGCTTCTGCTGACCTAGTTTTCTTGTTTCTACAATTCCTCTTCCAGCTTTTCCAGCAGGGAGGCCACATAGCAAAACTGAGGAGGGTGTGGTTCAAGGAGGCAGCTGTAACATCTCAAAACCTCCTTAATCCACAAAGAGGTCTCCGACTGCTCTGATTATCTCCAGATTCCCCCTCCACAGGGGGCAGAAGGAAGCTCCATTTTCCCAGTTCCACTGGAAGGCCTCCTAGGTGGGAGGGTCTCGGCTTCCCTGGCTTTCTAAGGCATGCATCTCCAGGTAAGCACACTAGAAAGTCTCTTTTTAGTTTTATTTGTTTTGTTTGCTCTATGTTCCCCAAACAAGCCAGAAATGAGTCATCCATTCATTCATTGGTGCATTCATTCATTTGAAAAGTCTTCATTGACTGAGCTTACCACATACTGTACTTGGCTTAGAGCTGAGAGAGGATATAATGGAGGCCCCGACTGGCAGTGCTCCTCTCTTCACTGGATGAGGTTGACTACTTGACTTTGAAGCAAGCAGCAAGGGTAGCTCTTAAATAGCTTAAATCCAGAGTGATCTGGTGAGTAAAGATGTTTCGGGAATTTGAAAGGAGGAAGAAACTGGGAAGGGAGTAGGTGAACAGATAATGTCTAATATTGGTTATTAGCTCCAGGTACTTGTGAAAGATCTAAGGGATGTGGTGGTAGTCATATAGCTCTGTCTAGAAGGATGTGATGGAATTTTAAATGTTCTTGTAGCCATATAAAAGAAACTATAAAAACAGCAGGTGAATTATATGACTTTAATTTAATCTCAAATATCCAAAATATCATCACTTTAAGCATGTAAAGTAAACCTGAATCCCTTTCATGCTAACTCCGTTCCAATTTGGGTGCTAACGTTTTGGTTTTAACGTTGTTAAAATTTGATGGTTTAACCAGATTTACAAGCCCAAGTCATTTCAAACATAATTAGAAATGTTCCAGTGACAACAACTACTATTTTTGAAAAAAATCAAAACAAAATACAATAAAAATGTAATTGCTTGGTTTATTGGCTAAATTTTAAGCGTGCCATAGTTACCAGTTATTTGTGCCTACTGCATGCAACACAGGAGATCTGGAGTTTCCAAGGAGTTTCTAGGCTAGGATTTTTTCCAAGTATTACATGGGATTTGGCATCAAGAGAGCGAGTGAGATCACGTAGAAGATTCTGTACCTCTTTGTGTGCATTTCTGAGACTTTGGCCCTTGCTTTAAAAGGGCCATTTTAGATTTGGGCATGTAGTTAATTAGAACATCTCCTGCCACTATTTGGGATCAAGGCCTTTGAGATTGACAAGATATGTGGTTGAGGGTCTGTAGATTTTTCCCAGATGTTTGAAGCACTCCTGAGTCCCTTGGGGTGTGATCTGGATTCATTTGGCAAAAGCCTTACCTGAGGCCTGCCAAAGACCACAGTCTCCAGAGGCTCCTTTAGCTCATATGTATCCTTCGTGGGCCTCTAGGGTAAACATGGCCCTGTCTCAGTTGTAGTTAATGGATCTGAACATACAGACTCTCCACTGCGGGCTGCAAATGCTCTTCATACTAGGCCTTGCTATTAAATGAGCTGTGCCATGCAAACTTTTTTATCTAAATAATTATGTGCCCTTGTTAAAAAAATTAGATACATAAAATTATCCCCTGTGACAGCTGATTATTGCACTGAGATTTTTGTTTTTTTTTTCTTTATTTTTGACAGACTCATACATATATACAATGTATTGTAACTATAGTCATCCCCACAGCCCTCTATTGTCCCCGTTCTTTTCCCTCTGAACTACTTCCCACTTAGTGTTCCAAAGACTATAGAATTAGATAAAATGACACACACCCTGTTCCAGTAACCATTGACAGTCATTAGTTCTTTAAGAAGAAATAGGGACTTATGGTCCTGTCTTGTATCTGTGATGGAAAATTTGAGGGTGCTGTTGCAGAAGTTGGGCCCAGTTCTTCTTCCCAGTCGTATGCTCTCAGAAATAAGACTCAGACTCAAACTACATTTACAAATACCTGGGCGATATAGCTAAGCTCTATTCTGACTAGATCATAACTAAAAGAGTCCACTTATTTTACATTCTGCCACAGGGCTGGTTTCCTGTGCTCAGGTATCATGCGTTTGTCTTCTCACATCTTCCCGATGAATCTTCTGCTTCCCTCTATACCAGAATCCTTTCTCTCCTCTTGGATGTTCCACCTCTATTTCCTGCCTAAGCCATAGGCCATAGGCTTTTTAATTGACAAGTGCCACATCCATATAATGTACAAGGTACTCTATCAACACCCTGCCTTTTGCAGGTATCCATAGCTGCTGTAAGTTTGTGGCTGCAATGTCATATCACGAGAGCAGCTTCTGGTTGCAGTCTTCCTTGCCACATGACTCTTAAATTATTTCTACCCTCTCTTCTATGATCTTGGGTCTGGTGGGAGCCTGTTTATTATATACATGTCGTATATGAGAACACATATCACAACATATATATGATATATGTTAACACTAAGCACTCATTAGCCACTTATTCTCCACACTCTGATCACATGACTCTGCATTAGTCATCATTCTCTGCAAAAAGAAGCATCTCTGTCCCAGCCTGAGAGTCACCAGCCCATGGGAAGAAACATAAATATTCAGAAGCTCACCACCTGAGCTCCAGGTCTGTCTGAAGCCTGGATGAAATAGCAATAGACACAGGATCTATCTGTTCAGTGTCCCTCAGAAAGACAGATTTTTTTTTTTTTTTTACTAGGATGTAGGAAGCAGAGGTAGCCTTTAAACAAACCTAAACTGAACATTCTCTGTGAGTGGGCACTTTAGGCAACATAATGACAAAACATTCAGAGAAACATGCAGAAAACATGCAGAGAAAACATAAATATTCAGAAGGCAGTTTGACTTGTTTGTGTGGGGAAACAATGGTAGTGTACATTCCCCTCCCATGCTCTCCCCAGCCGTATGCTTTTGACTAGGTTTACAGAATCAGCTGTGTGTTCCCTCCCATGGAGTCTGTCTCAAGTCAAAGCAGTTGGATAGCCTCATAAGCCTTTCACGTTTTATGTTACCATGATATGCTATGCCATTTAAATGGAGCTCACAGCTTCAGAGGTTTAGTCCATTGTCCCCATGGCAGGGAGCATGGGGGCAGGCAGGTAGACATGGTGCTGGAGATGTTGCGAGTCCTACATCTAGATCCACAGAAGGACAGAGACACTGGACCTGGTTGAGGATCTGAAACCTCAAAATCCCCCATCCCCTGCTGATACCTTTCCTCCAACAAAGCCACATCACCCCAACAAGGCCACACCTTCTAAACTCACATAGCACCATTCCCCTAATGACAAAGCATTTATATATATGAACCTATTCCTATTAAAGCCACTGCAGTCGTAGTTTAAATTGCTAGAGAATTCACTCTTCCGTTTATGTATTCTTTCATTCATATGCTAGGCATACGAATTCCTAGACATCATTTATGGAAGGATTTTACATACATCAGGCACTTTTCCAAGTACTTAATCAGTTCACTTAATCCTTTCAATAACCTGATTAATCTGGCACTATAAGAAATTAATTAACTGGCTTAACATCATATAGCTTATAAAAGATGATAAAAGAGTCAGAATTGAATCTGCCTGATACCAGAGCCTAGTGACTTTACTGTTAGTTTTACAAATCTGGGTCCTAGAGGACAGTCAGTAAACATTCAATTAAAAATACATAGGACATATTTCAGAGAGTGCGAAGGGATATTATTAGACAATGGGATTAGCCAACTAAGAGGTTGTATTATGTCGTGTGTGCTTCCTCCCTCAGGGTGTCAGACACCTCTGTACACTGGCATGGAATACTCTGGGAATGTGTGGGGTACACAGGATCATGGTACAGCTGGGATTGAGTGTGACAAAGTGGGCGTCTTCTCTGAGGAAGGCCTTCTTCTAAGATTTGAATGAAACCCCTTTATTTAGGGTGCATAAGGGCTATTTATGAACCTTGAAGAGTGAGAAGGAGTTTTCAGGGTGATTGTCAGCCATTGGCTGGAGTTTAAAGTACTGTGCATGCCTTATTTGTATAGAGAGGCATTCCAAGGAATGCAGGGTCTTATCGGGGAAGGAGGAGGTTGAACTTGTACATATGCCAAGGACTAAGTGATATTCCTCAGGTAGAAGATTGGGGGTCAGGCTTCTCAGATCAGGTAGAGAAGAAGAAGCCCCATTAAGAAAATGGAGTCCTTCAGAGGAGCTATCTGGACATGGTAGACTGGGACCTTCAGTAGTGAGGGGCAACGGGAGGTTGATGTAAGCGTAATGACCGCTTTCCCTGGGTCTTCAGGTTCTGCTACTTAAATAAGATGACAGTTGAACAATAATATAAATGATAATGAAGAACAAGGCAGATGGGAAGATCTCAGGTAAGGTTTTTTCCAGGGAGAGAGGTAGTTAAAGGAAGCTCTGAAGGTGGATCTAGTAGAATGGGCAATGTCTTAGATTCCCTTTGCTGGACCAAGGTATCATCCCTTCGCTCTTGTGAGCATTACCTGCTCTCTGTTCATGATCACCTTTGCTTTCCACTAGAGGAGAAAGCCTGAGATTAACTCCACTTTCAGGAGGAGGTATAAGGTTCTCTTGCTTCAGTTAGGGTCATGAGACTAACAGGTAGACCATGGTCTTTAATAGGAACTTTTACTCATCTCTGTCTCTCTGTCTCTCTGTCTCTGTCTCTGTCTCTCTCTGTCTCTCTCTCTCACTCTCTCTGTCTCTCTCTCTCTCTCTCTGCCTCTCTGCCTGTCTGTCTCTGACTGCCTCTCCTCTGCTGTTCCCCTATCTCACTTGCTTGTTTTTAAAAGCCTTCTTTCAACAAACTACATATACAGAAAAATCCCTGTTACAGGCCCAGCCACTGGAAACAACCTATGACAATGGGGAAAATGTTGATATCTTGAGGAAACAATGTAAGGACCATTAGCATGGCTGAAGCAGAACAGGGGGAATAGTTTCATGGGATAAGGATGATGAGGGGAGACGGGGACAGTCTTAAAATATTCTGTGGGCTGGATAAAATGGTTTTCTCTATTCAAAGACAGTGGGACCTCTTTCTGGGGTGATTTATAAGCAAGGATGCTTTCTCCAGCTCTAATGGGAGGAATAAACAGCAAGGGAAAGGAAGGTGAGACCAAGAACCCAACTGGCCACTAACTTTTATATACCAGGCAAAATGATAGCGATTGATTTAAAGTGGTCCTGGAGGTTGAGGCAGGAGTTTGACTGGGCAGAGGTGGAGCTAGAATGTCCTGATTAAGTTAGTAAGGCATAGCTAAGAAGCATAGGATTAGTAGGTAGTTAGATAGAAGGCTTAGTAATGCTTGCTTCACTCTGTGTCCTGGAATTTCTCAGATGGGTGCTCTCCTCTTAATTCCTATGTCTTTGCTGGCAGATGCTCTTGAAATGGGTCCAGCTTCAATTGAAAATGGCACATAGTGGTTGTTAGGGGAAAGCAATAGCAGCCTCTGATGGTGTTGACTCAGGGACTTTTGCTTCTTCTGCTCCTTATATCTGTTTCTCTAACAGCTGTGGCGTGGCTTTGATTAGATACTCCATTTAATCTGGGAGAAGACCATTCCATAGCTCTCCCTGTTCTTTTTGGCAGGCTGTTTGGTGCATGGCTTATTTCCATAGCAGTACCTCGATGAAGCCAAGGCCAAGGAGCTACATTAGCATCGGGGAGGGCAGAACTCAATTGGCCTGTTGCTCCCAAAGCCAAGCGGATGTGAGTGGGAAAACAAGTGCGGAGTGACAGTATGAGAATGATTACTCCTTTTCTGATGGCTTGCTGGAATATGGAACAGATTAGGAGACTCGGAAGCTGTGATTGCTGCAGGTCATGTCGAGAAGGTGGTGAGCATCCCAGGGGAACAGGCCTCCCTGATTTCAGGGCGAGGTTTGGAATGAGCTGGAGGCCCTGAATGGGAACCTTAGGCTCCTGGTGGAAGAAAGGAGCTTTCATTAATTCTCCTTTGTTCAACGAAGCTCTGTTTTCCTCTGGTGGGAGGGTAGAACACATATATGGCCAAACTTTTCTTAACTCTTCCTCACTTTCCTAAAGTGGGAAAGGAAATAGCAACAGCAGGGTCTTACAGTAGTGTATCACTCACTGAGCTCCTAGGGATTTGGGGATACATAATTAGGAAAGCAGATCCAGGCATGCAGACTAAGGAAAGTAACTCTAAATCATAGGGAGAGATACTTAACAGACACAAATAATTGGAGGTACAGAATACACACGTGCCTTTTAATTGATGGAAGGAAAGCATTTACAATGTGAACAATAAGTGGAAAAGAGGTCACAGCTTTTCTTGATCCACAGTGCCCAAGCCAGACACCTCATCACTTCCTGCTTCATATAACACCATTGTGCCTTGAGTTGAAGCCAAAGTAAGTACTTAGTTTTCTGTCGTTAGGTGTGCAAGCAATGTTTATCTAATTTTAGGAAGTGTCATTGTCTGTTATCAATGTCATGCCCAGTGTGATTTTTAAGAGGACCAACAGGCACACATACAGTGCCAAACACAGCACAGTAGCATTGTTGCTACTTTGATTCAACAAAAGATGACTGTCTTCTGTCTCCTGCTTTTGCTCAAAGCAGGTAAAGCCTTGTCTCCAGACGTGGTAACCCAGTATGTGTCCCCTGCTAGAATCACATTAAAAGCTCCTTAAAAGCTATCCATCAAGGTCCCTTGTCATTCTGATTCTATTAGTTAGATGTAGAAGAGCCAGTGTGCCACACCTGCAAAAAAGGCAAAAGATGTTAGGCTGAGGTACATAGCAGGTGTTGGAGATGTGGTCTGGAGTTTACCCATGATTCCAGAAGTCAACTATAGCACTGGGGAGGGTGGGGAGTGTAGGAACCAATGAGAATACCCGTAGAATACTGAGAGCAAATTGAGTAGAGAACAGGCAAGTGTGGTATTGTGGGAATAACTTTTGTTCAGTAATAGATGAAGGATAGGTAAAACACTACAGGACACTTTAAATAAACAGTAGAAAATGTTGGAATGAGCCCAACATCACTAAAAGAGGAAAGGAAGGCTTCATCTTGAGAAAGGAGTGTTTCTGGGTGGGTGGCCATCTGCTTGCTCAGCTTTTGAAAGGAGTTTTGTACATTGTGAGAAATAAGATTTGGATTTTAATGGATGTAGTGGCAAGCCTGAGACACATGGTATGACTCTTTGTCAAAACAATAATAACAGTCAAAGAAACAATAAAATACAAGCAGAGGAAACCAATCTAGAAACAACAAAAAACACAGACAAACAAAAAAACCCAAAACCAACCAACCAAACAAGCAAAAAACCAGCAACTGAGTGTCATTCTTCTGCATGTTGCCATTCAACATTAGACCACTGTTGATAAACAACTAATTGAAAATGTACAGATTCAACTCTGGACTCTTTCATTGGTCAATCTGGGAGGCCTGTTCACTGTAAGTAGACTACCATACAGGAAATTAAAGGATAATGACAATGAAACTTAGGGAAATACCTGAGTGCTTATAGATTGAAGTGATTTACATTGTTAAAATATCTCTTGTACCTAGAATGACCCACAGAATTAGCGCAATCCCTGTCAAAATTCCAGCTAGTTTTTATAGAAATAAGATATAACTCTGAAGTTCCTAGAACCACAACCTCCCTACATGTCCAAGATAATTCAGAATAGAAAGAATCAAGCTGAACACATCACTCGGAAGTCACAGTGTATTTATTTAGTAGTCTCTAAAAAGAAAATTTTTCTTTATCTTTAAAAAAAAAAAACAAAAAACTTTGGAGACAGAGCCTTATTATATCACACAGGCTGCTTAGATAGCCTAACTAGGTAACTTAAGGCTGGCCTTGAATTTGAAATATCCTGGCCTCAGCCTCTAGGATTTTAACTGTGTACCCCCAGATTTGGTTTCTGAAAAGATTATGTCAAGTAAGAGAAGAAAGGCTGAGGAAAGGTACAGGAGAGCGAAAAATGGGTTTCCTGTTCTGGTGCCTTACACATTTAGTGATCAATGGTGTCTGACAATGCTTTGCTCTGTCAAGGGCGTACTGAGAGGAAAAAGGGATTAGGAAGAGGCCTGGAGGAAAGGGCAGGCAAAAGGGAGTGTAGCTGAGGAGGGACTTTATTGGTGTGACTGTGTTTGTTTATCTTTGAATGAGAAGATTGAGGCCATGGTGATGAACTGGACGAGTCACCAACAGAGTAGAAAGGGAAACCGTGGTCTCTGAAGGAGAGGCACTGCGTGGTGGGAGGCAGGTGGAGGGGTTAACCTGCCCATGTGGCAGGGGACTGTTCTTCCAAGATGAGAGGGAAGGAAGAAAGTTTGGGTGATGATCCAAAGAAAACTGAAGGAGTTTGGAAGGAAACTGTGGGAGTTCTCATCAGATGTTCTTAATTTTCCCAGGGAAGTAGGTGGAGAGGTCATCTCTGTGAGGAAAGAGGCAGGGTAGAAAACAGCTGGAAGAGAATGAAGGCAATGGAGAAAGCAGTGGTGATGCATTCCATGGCAGAGAGTAAAGGCTCCATTGATGATAAAAAGGCTGTGGTAGGCTCTCAGGCCCCTGGCTACTAACGTCCACTTTCCATGTTCATTCCAGCCCCTTTGACGGTGCTGCTGGCAATGGGCAGGAGAACACTAAACAATGACAGGTCATTGAAGGGACTGGAGGGATGCAGACAGCAAAAGGGAACAATAAATTGCTTTGAAATATCTAGGAACCACCATGTTACAGAGTTATCAGGGATTGATGTAAAAATAGAGGAGGGATGAATCTGTCTGGGACACATCTTTAGTGTTTTAGAGGAATGGGGAAACACCATTATGCATTGGAATGCCCTGATTTCCCTTGTCACTGATGTGAACCTTGGCCCAAACCTGGTGTGTAGCCTCCCCCACCTACATTACCACATCTTAACTTTGACCAGTGGCGGTGTGTGGAATTTTTCAGGTAACAGGTGTTATTCAACAAGTTGGCAGTATTGACTGATGAGATAGCTTTATAACAATAAGTATATAATTGATTCATGTCATCAATAAAGCAGAATGAAAGATCTACTGAATCTTAATTTTTTGATGCCTTTTTATCCATGATCTTCATCTTTAACTTGTAGAGAAGTAATTAGATTTTCCAGTTTGGGAGAAGACCTCCCTCATTCTGAAACCCATCTTTCTCCAGTTAAGCACTGAAAACAGTGGTATTCATGGGGATTTGAGAGTTTCTTAGTTGATAAGCTTCTATCTGCTACAGTGTGTGAAGTGAGTTTTAAAATATGCTGGGATGTTTAGCTTGCTAACTAGGCTGGAAAAAAAGATCTGGACTAGCAAAATTATTGGCAGAGCCTAGTGTAAAAGGGGAACATAGGGCCCTTGTTCAAAAATTACTACTTATTTCATAATTGTGAAAAACAGTAAGTGAGGTATGGGGTCTTTAAAGCATAAGATGTGACAGAGGGCTGATTTAGTTAAAGGCTCTAAAAGCAATCACGAGGCAGGAACGAAATATGGAAACTTTCCCAGCCTTCACTATTCCTTGCTTCTCACTGTGAGCATTTGTTTTGAATTCTTATTTTAAACTCTAAGCCAGGCTTGTCTTTAAAGTTGAGTCAGCTCCATATGCCACTATCTTGATCTGTAATCATCCTGGGACCTTAGATAGGGAGATAGGGATGACTTGTTATGCAGGACAGAGTGAATGAACCTCGGGGATGCAACCCATGGGAATTACATATAAGCTTCTAGACAAATAATTTGTTGTTGTTTTGAGACATTTATTTATGTAGTAGACCAGAACATCATCCATCTCATGATCCTCCACCCTCAGACCCCTTATAGCTGGGATTACAGGCATGTTTAGACTTAAGAAATTTAAAAATTTTGCCTCAAAGTTAATTCTTTCCAAATGAGCTATGGGGTATATATTCTCTGGAAGTGAATGGAGGCTGGCCATTCAAATCAAGAGAAGATTAATATTAACTATTGGGTACAAGTTTCAACTGCAGATAAAAATAAGTTCAACTTGCCATCATTATTCACTATAGAATGCCATTCCTGCTTATCCATTCTGTGATAGAGGTGGTTGGTCATAAACCTTGGCAATGAAGTATTTACTGTACTGATTATCTGCTTGACAAATTGTATCTAATTTATAAGGATTGATGCAGAGAAAGAATACTCTATTCCATGAAAGGGTTTTCATACTTCCCTGGAAAAATCTATTAGGAATGAACTGTGGGGATTTGAGATTCAAGGAAGGTACTAAGGGCACCCATCATTTGCTAAAGATGTAGGAGCTATGTAAGTTCAGAGAAAGAAGACAATCTGAGTCAAAAGGAGGGAGGGTATGTAGAATGTCATAGCCTAGTCACTGGAGGGCATGTGGAGAGGAGCTAACATGATATAGCTTGATCAATGATATCCTGTGTTTCTTCTGAGATATACAAGGTCCAGTCACAATGCAGAACAGGCTGCAAGCTTGTGGTAACCAGTGTTTGGATAGAATAAACATGATGAGAAGAAGGAAAGAAGGCCCCATGGAAAGGGCCATTAACAGTTCAGCCACTGTGATCTGAAGACAAAGTGTATGCATTTCCTATTTTCAGTTTTGAAGGACAAACTATTCATCCCAGTCTTGTCTCATGCTATGGTACATGATAGGCAACATTGGAATACCCATTTCTCTTGATTTCAATATTAAAGCATAATTTGTAGCCAATATGATAGTCATGGGTTTCTATGTATGAATCTTCATGTGTGAGGACCATGTGCAGCCAGCTTTAGAATACTTACATTCTTTGAGAATGTTCATTTTGAGACTATTCCTGGTTGATCCAGAGAAAGCAAATGTCCTGACCCTCATTCTGATGCAGTATTTTCTCCTTTGTTTGTACTTTCTGTCAGTGGAATCATAAAGTGCATCCTTTTTAGTGTCTAGACTTTTCTGTTCATCTTTCTGTCTAGAGATTTATCCATGTCTGTTTATAGGTATAGTTTATTCTTTTGTATTGCTGAGAACTTTTGTTTGACTGGACCATGCTCCAGTTTTCTCTTCTCCTGGCAGATATCTGCTGACAGGCCCATTTGGGGGTTATTATGAATAAGGCCGCAGTAAACTTTCTTCCATATGTCTTTGCTTGTTTGCTGAGAACCCAACTGGACTTTATTTGACATGAAATGTAATATAGCTACAGGAACAGAAAACTAAAAAAATGAAGGAGAAAAGATATCAACTTATTTATAATTAATAACAGAAAAACAAGTCATCAAACCAACAAGGAAACAGTTAAGCTCTTTGATAAATTCTTTCTTTGCCTACATTTTTGGAATTGTCATTCTCTGTTGTCCAGTATGTACACCTACTATGTTCTGAACCATCAAGATGTGTGAGGGAAGTAAGCACAGTTCAGAGTCCTCATAGACACTGCGCATGTGTTGGGTGGTAGGCTGGCTTGACATTGTATGCAAAGACCCAAACCATGGCTTCGATGGACTGCCTGTAAGCATCCACATTCTCCCAGGTCGAGAGGGCTCTAGCAGTCTCACTTTTTTTCACAAACTCTACTCTTAGTCTTTTCCATGAAGTGTGTCATGAATCCATCCCTCCAGATTGGCAAGCTTCGGCAATCATTGACTCATCTCTTTCCTTTTGCTTATATTCTGTCTGCCAGCACATCCAGTGGAAGATGTATCTACAGACTCTCAAATTCAACCACTTTAAATACTTTCACCTTCTCAGAAGCCTGCCTCAAGACTTTTTTTTTGCCCTCTAACCCTTTATTCATTTAAAAAGATGCCCTTCAGAAGATAAGCAAGACCATGTTTCTATCTGTTTAGGAACCCCCAAACTAACCTCTTATTGTAGCTTATAAGGTTCTGTGTGGTCACATTGTTTTCTCAGCTACCTAGAGTTGCTTTCCATCAGTTGCCTGTTCTGCACCAGCTTAGTTGAGCTTTCTCTATTCTACAAGTCCTTGCTTACTTTGCCTGAAGTGTTACTTTCTTTGAGATACCTGTGAGCTTGGTGTTCCTCTCTTTAAGTTGGCATGGAATATTGCTTAATTGTTGAAGATGTCTTTGAGCATTTTCTTTGAAGTAGTCACTCTTCTTCCCAGGATGCCACGTAGATGAATGTTACATAAATTGATGTATTTATTTTGTATATCTGCGTCTTCCAGGCAATTCCTTAGAAAAAGTTGTTCACTCTCTGTCTACAAAGATAAGCAGCATAAAGGTGCACAGTTTTCTCCCAAATTAGGTTAGGATCTCAAAGAGGTTGCATTTATTTTATTTTATTTTTTATCATTTATCACATTTAGTTTTATAACAATACTTACATTGCTTAATAAGTATTTTGGGGTTTTGTTGAAGTATTAAAAAGCATGTAGCTTAATCCAAACATCTAAGGGATAGTGAAGTTTCTTCTAGAAATACTGAACAATTTTTTGTAAACTAATTGCATAACATGTAACCTGGAGCAAGTGGAACATGGAGTCTTTTTTCAGTTCTCTCATCTATAAGGTAAGACTTATAATTCTTTTATATTTGACTCCAAGCTGAGCTCTGGATGAACTATTGGTATTTAAGGTTTCAGGAGCCTTTTGTAGAACATTATTGTAGCTGCCACATAAAGCTGACGTAAATGGTGTAAAGTACTGAACAATATAAAATTATGGCATTAAGATATAGAGCTATCAAGTGTGTATTGTGAACATTGTTATTTGTGGACATCTGTGTTGAACATGACTTTTCCCTTAGTCATTTCAGAGAGATATATCTGAGAGCAATATGGTTGTCATGTGAAGTCTAACTCTCCTGGAACCTTCTGTTCCATGCCTCTGGTGTTTGCAAAGTGATCACTAACTTCCAGGTGGCCTCCCATTTTGACTTCGGCAATGGGCCAATTCCTTGATTCTATCTCACAATGTAACTTCCAAAGTAAATGTCTATTAAGCCTTTGTGTAAACATTCCAGGCTTGTAGCAGAATCAACCAAACATAAATCATATGCAATGAAAGGGGTGCAGGAAGATGTGTAAGTTTGAAAAATGAAAGAATACAGTGTGGTTTCATTGTGGATCTCTGTCCTTGGTGACCTTGGCTGAGCCTCTCTGGTCTACATCACAGTTCGTCATCTAGGTAGTGGTTTTTTAAAGATTCTAGTGGGCTCTGCCCAAATATAGAGAAAACAAGCTCTCCACAGGAACAGATGTAAAGATGCCTATTTGCAAATGGGCTTAACCGGCACAGTACATAAAATCCAGATTGTCCCATATCCTTGTCACTCACTGTATCTTGTCCACATTAAGGGGTTTGGCTAGAATTCAAAGCGAGAGATGATGATTGATTCAGTTGTTTTGCATTGGTATTCCTTTCTTCTTTATTTAGAAATGAATGGTGGATAAGAGTTCTTACTTTTATAAACTCATTTTAAAAAAAAGTTCCTCCAGGAAAAAGGGGAGAAAAGATGAAATGGAAGATCTCCCTGGGGAACAGAGACGAGTGGAAGAGGAATGTTTGATAACAGTTGAGGACTTGGTTGCACACCCTTAGGCACTCAGGTGTACTTTTTGACTTTCAAGTGTAATCTTGTCTTGAACATGGTTCTGCAAAACTTTAATTTGTTAAAAAAATAAGTGCCAGAAATCATCCGTGTGGAGCTGCTTCTATGTAATTGAGTTAACCTGTTGGAGGGCAGGTATTTAAAATAGTGTCATATTTTAGAATATCAAACTTTTCTTTCAGAGAACTCTTTACATATTTGGTAGGTTAAAAAGTAATGTCATTGTTTTAAATCTTTTTATCTTTTCTTTTTTTTT
>NW_022196897.1:122745335-122745613 GCF_008632895.1 Mastomys coucha
TCTGTGCCTCCCTGCTGACTGTTCCCGGCTTAGGAACTCACCGGAGAGAAGATGGCAGCTCTCACTCTTTTTATCTTTTCTTAAATTTGCTTTTTGACTAACACACACATGCACACACAAACACTCACAGAGAGAGAGATAGTGGGAGAGGGAGAGAGAGAAAGAGAGAGAAAGAGAGAAAGAGAGACAGGGGAGAGGGAGGGAGGGAGAGAGAGGGAGGGAGAAAGAGAGAGATGGAGGAGGGAGAGAGACAGAGAGAGAGAGAGAGAGAGAGAGAG
>NW_022196897.1:122745623-122777563 GCF_008632895.1 Mastomys coucha
AGAGAGAGAGAGAGAGAGAGAGAGAAAGACAGACTCTTGGCTAGGGTTTCTATTGCTGTGATAAAACACCACAACCAAAATCAACCTGGGGAGGAAAGGGTTATTTCACTTCACAGATTATAAGTCTATCATCCAGGAAAATCATGGCAGAATCTCAGCATAGGAACTTGGAGGTAGGAACTGATGCAAAGACCATGGAGAAATGCTGCTTACCGGCTTAATTCTCAGTCTGCTTACTCAGTCTGATTTCTTTAGAGCATCCATGACCACCATCCCTGGGTGGTACTGGTCGCAGTAAGCTGGGTCTTTCCACATCAACGATCAATCAAAAAAATACGTCACAGCCTTGCCCACAGGCCAGTCTGGTAGTGGCAGTTTTCTCAACAGATGTTCCTTCTTCCTAGATGACTTTATTTTGTATCACGTTTCCATAAAACTGGCCAGAATGATTGACCCCTTACTAACTTGACATACAAATGAAAAATCACTATTAAGCCATAACCATTCCTTTCTTGTTCACTGTAAGACCTTGTATTAACACCATAATATAATACATGTCAAACATTTTTATGTACCATGGTCTTGCAAAATTCAAATACTTGAAAAATCCAGCCTCTCTGTTTTAGAATATTCAGAATATCTCTAATACTTCAAATCTTTACAATTGCAAAGTTTCACAAAAATTTCAAAGTCTCCTCAAAAGTACAAAGTTTCTCAGCTATGTGCTCCTATACAGTAAAAGTAAGTTGAATTCTTCCATACTCTAAGAAGGAAGAACAGAGAGCAATCACAACAAATTAAGGCAAAACCAAAGTGCAATAGTACAAGGTTCAGTGTCAGACTTCTGCAATTCACTGTCTTCTAAACTCCAAACAGCTTGCCACAGAACATGCATGCTTGCACACACACAGACACACACACACATATATACACACACACACACACACAGACACAGAGATACAGGCACACACACATACACACACACAGACACACAGACACACATATACACACACAGACAGACACAGAGACACAGAGACACAGAGACACAGACACAGACACAGACACACACAGACACACACACAGACACATAGACACACATATACACACACAAACACTCAGACACATATATACACACACACAGACACAGAGATACAGACACACACACAGACACACAGACACACATATACACATATACACACACAGACACACAGACACACATATACACATATACACACACAGACAGACACACACACACACACATATACACACACAGACAGACACAGACACACACACACAGACACTGAGACACAGACACAGACATACACGCACAGACACACACACATATATACACACAGACAGACACAGACACACACACACACACACACCTTGTCTCCTAGGCTCAGGTTGACTCCACTCCAGGCCTCTGCTCTCCTTGATGGTTGTCCCATGGTACTGGCATTTCCAAAATACTGGGGTCTGCATTGCAACTGTGCTGCACTTTCTCCAGTGTCTCTCCAAGCTTCTTTGCCTTGCCACAAAGTACGAAGCCTCAGCTGTCTATGACCCCTTTATGCCTTCAAACTCCATACCATATGGATAACCCTTACAGTACCCAGTTCAGCTGCTAGCTTGAGAAGTAGCCTTGCCCATCTCTGGGTCACTATTTCTGTGTGCTGACCATGAGGGAATACTCGGAGATATTTGATCACCAGTGATGTGAATCTCTTCTTAATCACTGCTAATTTCTCAGGTCCAGCTAATTAGGAGCATCAATTGTCCCAGTGGACTAAAGGTTCAGGAGTAATGATCTCTTGTTAATCATGACTGATTTGTCAGGCCCAGATAACTAGAACCACAGATTTTTAATTCAAAATATCACATAAATAGTTCAAGTAAAGTCTTTGTTTTCCTTTGAAACTTCATAATCCAGGCTTTTATCATTTGCATTGCTTTCAGAATTATTTTCCAAATTCCTATAACAGCTTACCAAGCTTTCAACTCGAGGGCTTTTTGGGCTATAGTTCCAAATACTACCACAGTCCCCTTAAAAACACATGGTCAGATCTGTCACAGGAGGAGTGCGGTTTACTGGCTTGCTCCTCATGGCTTATTCAGCTTGCTTCCTTAGAACACTCATGATGACCTACCCAGGAACTGCACTTCCCAAACTGAGCAGGACCCTTCCACACTGATCCTCAATCAAGAAAATGTACCACAGTCTCGGTCCCAAGCCAGTCTGGTGGTGGCATTCTCTCAGTCGAGGTTCCCTCTTTATAATGACTCTAACTTGTATAATGTTGACGTAAACTAGCCAGCCTATATATGTTCTTATTTCTGTCACTCTCACTCTCTCGTACCTCCCTCCCACCTCTATTTTTCCTCCAACTCCCTGAGAATCTCTTTCCAACATTTATGTGTTTTTTTATTTTGTGACCCAATGAATTTAACTTGAACTGGTTTTGGGACCATGCATTTGGAAGTAACCATTGGAGTGCTTTGGGTTCATCAGTGGGTATATAATTGAAGAGAATGTCTGCCCCTTCCTCAGAATCTATCAGCAGTCCAGTTCAGCAGAAGCAGATAGGGCCTTATGGGCTCTTTCTCAACTGATATTAACTGTTCATAGTAGGTCTGTTGGAGGCAACCTCTGCTGCTGTGCAGTTATTATGAATTTGGCTATGTTATATCTCAAAGATGGTTTCCTAGACCTTCACTGTATCTTCTAACTTTCATATTCTTTCCCCGCCCCTCTACTATATTATTCCTGAGTCTTATAGGGGGTGTCTTTAATGTCCTTTTTAGGGCTAATCAGGACACTTTCACTTATTATTAAAACTGGGAGCAACTTACATCCCTATATTCACTGTCCTTCATTGCAAAGAGACATTCCTCTGATTAATGCTAGCAACAATGTTTGTCTATGGACATAAAACAAGTATTTTGAAGACATTTTGGCATAGTGGCACAACTATTATGGAGGCAACCAAGTACTTTCCAAATGGTTCTGAGGTCCATACCACAAGGAGGATTTCATGATGTACCACAGTAAAACCTAACCAAACCACCAAACCAAAACACACAACAACAACAACAAAACAACAAAGAACAGCAACAGCAGCAGCAGCAGCAGCAGCAGCAAGAAGAAGAAACCCTTTTCTGAGGAGGTGTTCTGCCCTAGGGGAGAATTGACTATGAAAATATATTGTCAAACTTGCTTTTTCCCTTTTCTTTTTCAAAAGCAATATACAAGAACACTCACCAGATGGATTTAAGTAGTATATAAGGATGTAGAAACATTTAATAAACTTTCCAATGAATTACTGGGAAATATGACACAGTGCCCTCATCTAGAAGTTGATTCTTTCTGGCTGGGTTAGTTTATTTAAATTCTTGAGATGATCAAAGGTTTAAAAAAACTGAACTATACTGTATTTGTATGCCCTGCTGACCTGGTTCTATTTCTTTAGCCACACTGAGGGACCACTTGCACCTGAGTGTATAATGTGTGCTGCTTGTGTTTTGTTTCCCAATGTCTTTAATCTTGAATGCATATGGTCCAGTAAGCATGTTCGTCCTGTGGGTGTTCTAGAAGTCACTGCTATGGAGTCATTGCCCAGGAGAAGCAATCAATAATGAAGGATAAAGTTGGTAGATAAACCTCTCTGTTAGTAGATAAAATCAGAGGAATATTCTGAGATGTTTGGTGAGTTCAGCAATCTTTCAGAGGGTACTTTCATGTTGTAAACATTTGGCCACACTTGTCTGCTATTTGTGAATGTAACTTTAATTGCCTTCTTTTCTTTCTAAGCTTCTGCAGTTTCCTTACAGACTGTTTGTAGTGAAATGCTTGTCTCAGGCTCTGGTATGGAAGAACCCTATGTCCCTAGCTTCCTTGAAGTATTTTTTAGGGCAAGGATAAGATCTGTTAATCTTTTATTTTCTTATTTCCAATATTGGAATGATAACTTATTTAATATTTGCCTTGCATTGGATATAGTTCTAAACATTGTATATGTACACTACGTGCTATATGAGGTGTATGTATATGTTTACAGGCAGATGTATGAGGTACACACAAAACCTCTACATGTAATAGATATGAACGCAGAGACATAATGGAAGGCATATGATTTGTTCAATTCTAAAGCCAGTGAGTTTGTAAATCAGGGTTTATTCAGGCATATAGAACCAGCATACAGAATTCTTAACTACAAAGCCATGTTGTTATTTTGGGAACCAAATCAAATAATGAATAAGCGGGTAATATTTAAGAAGAGATATAGTCTATGCATATGTGAAGCATGATTGCACTTGAAACCTTAGCCTTATCTTTTCATGACTTTTGCCTTTTGAGAGAACTTTTAGCAAATTGTTTCTATGCTCATCATAATCACTGAAAACCCCTGCCTAATGACTTCTCTCTGGTCTAAGTGAACCTGGATTCTGTTCCCCAACTGCTGCTTGTTTTATTGAGGGTGGTTCTCGGTCAAAGATTTGGGGGACTTCAGTAACTGGACTCTACGAGGCACTCGGGCAGCTGATATACTTAGACACAATTCAGAACCAGATGTCTACCCAAGCACAGTCTGCCATAGACATGCTTTCTCTGGGAAAGTGCTCCATCCAGTGTAAGTACCCAACATGCTGAAACTCAGGGAAAGGCAGGGGTGGGGGTGTAGAGCTACTTCTTCCATCTGCTTTACTTTGGAGAAGGGAGGTAAAGAAATCACCAGGAAGTGCTCAAGTTTTCTCCTGGGGCCATTCAGGGACCTCCAAGCTTAACAGGGTCCTTGAACTTTGCATGGATGAGGGATGACTTGGCAGAAGCTGAAAAACCTTGTAACAGAACCTTGAGAGGAGTTCGAGACTTTGCCATTTATTGAGAAAGGTGAGGCGGGAAAAGGGCTCAGCCACACAGAAAAAGACCTTCCTGGTCCCAGTCCTTGCTGGAGTAGCTCTGGTATGAGTAGCTGGGAGGCAGTTCCTGAGCAAAGCAGGAAGTAGTACTCTCCTCTTTCATACTTGCCATCAAATAGGTTGTTTCTAAAGGGGACTTGGGGTGGTTTGTGAGCTGGCAAACCAAGTGGCAGTAATGAGATCCACACTGGGCCTGGGGATAACTGGATGGATACAGTAAAGAAGGGAGCTGACCTTCGTTCACTAGGCACTCTAGTGAACTGTCTCAGGGTTTGGAACACTGCCACCCTCCTCCTGCAGATGGAGGGATAAACATCATCAGTACACACTGATAAGTGTTTGTTTTCCTTAAGCATTAAGGCTAAGAAAAATAAAGTGGGGAGGGCATCAGGCCTTGGGGTAAGCCTTTAAAAGGTTTCCTGCTTTGATCCTTTTATGGTTGTCTATTTTTAATGGTAACAATCACAGCAGAGAGAAAAAGACTTCAGTCACTCCTCGGATCATTTCATCAAAATTACAAGTAAGTTCTCTTTACTTACGAGTGAGAAGCATTATGTTTTATTATTCCCTGAAAGCCAGGAGGGGAAATTGTGTACAGAAACCAAGGTGTTGTTGTGGCCAGTTGCCTTTTCGGAGTGCCTGGAAAGGATTATCCAGAAGGATGTTCCAGATAACCCTGTCTGCAGGCAGTTTGCGGAGGGAAGAGACCTTTCTGAAGACCATTAAAGATGATTCATTACCGCAGGCCATACACAGGCTGTGCTTTATTACTGAAAAGCGTAAATCATCCCCTGAAAAGTAAGTGTGTGAGCTACATAGCTTTGGGCCCTGGAAAACTCATGGAGGTACAAGGTGTGATTAGTACTCCCAAGGAGAGTCAACTTTAATTAGAGAGACAAGATGGCAATGCATATGATAGAGCATACGCAAATGTCTATGATTAAGTGTTGAGTTGTGAATTACAGGTTTTTCATGTGCTCGGATTATCTTAGTTATGACATAAGAGATGCCACTGAAGAGGCAAAGTTGAGTCAGGTCTGCCTTCTTATAGTCCTGGGAATTGAACCCAGAGCTCCTCATATACTACTTAAATCTGCCACTGTAGAGCTATGTCTCCAGCAGGATTTGTACAATTTGAACATGTTGAAGAGTTGAGAGGTCATTCTCACTCAGAATTGTATGCAGGGGGACACAGAGATGTGAATGCATGTCTCCATGTGACACCTGGGGCAGCACTGCCTGGGCTTAATCTGGGACATTTGAACAAAATGTGATACTCAGTAACACGACAGATGAGAAAGAGTGATAGGACCCCTCACCCCCTCCCAAAGGCAATCATGTGTCTGCTTTTATGATGAATACACACCAGAATGTTCCTATTTTGTTAATTTGCTAGTTATATGAATTTAGGAGAGACTTATATGCCTGGAGTGTATTGTAATGGGCTACAAGTCTACCTTGGTTTTGCTTCCCCAGAAGTAGGATTTGATACACTGATTATTTGAGAATAATCCTTGGAAACTGTGACAGAGAACTGGAAAATCCAGACACAGGTAAAGGAAGGCAGTTAGGTTCCTCAGCTCTTTTCTGAGGTGGGTTAGTGGGGTTTAACATCACTGCTGAACTCTAGAAATCACTGGAAAGCATGCTGCCAAGTAGGCTCACTTTAGGGGAAAGAAAGTTCAAGAATGTGTGTACAACTTCCATTAGTTATTGAGTGAAGGCACACAAAGGTGTACGCACACACACACACACACACACACACACACACACACACACACACACAGGGTGCATGTGAACCTGTGTGTGGAGGCTAAGAGGGGCCAACATCCCTCTGGTGTCATTCCTCAGGTGCTATCTGCCTTGTCTTTTGAGAAGGATCTCTCATAGATCTGGGTGAAAGTCTCCTGGAGCTCCTAGGTTTAGGAGGCTGGCTGGCCAATGGGCCTCAGGGATTTACTTGTTTCTGCCTCTCCAGAGCTGGGATTACAAATGCAAACTTCAACAGATCCCTTAAACATGATTACCCCTGGGTGCTCATGCTTGCAGAGCAAGCACATTGCTCACTGAGATATCTCCCCTTCTCCTGGGAGCTTCTTCTATGGCGCTAACTTTTAAATCATTTGTTGTAGTAAAAAAAAAAAAAAAAAAAAAAAAAAAGTCCAAAACTGTTCAGGTATTTTATAAGGAAACATCTTATGTCTGTATCTTTAGGCTGAAGGTCTCCGCTTGTGTTTCAGAAGCTCTGGTGTAGCACAGGCTGTTGTAGGCTGTGGATATGTATGCTCTTGGCTTTTAATACTCCATTCATTCACGGTGTGGTCCTCTCAGAGGCATTTTAAATGGGCCACTTTACAACTTAGGATGGGAACAGAGACCCTAAGAGCTCTGCTTATAATAAGACTTCAACTGAGCTGATTTTCTTCACTTCCAAGGAATTGCCAGTTCAGATCTAGGGGAGATGACTAAATACAAAAATGGCCAATAATTAGAGCAACAATTTGAGCCTGAGCCCTGGGTTTCCATGGAGAACATGTACCAGTGTATTTAACTATCATTTTGCCACAGGGAAACCAAAGTGGTTTCATTAAAATTCAGCAAGCAAAATATTTACCCAGCATACTCTTTGGCCCTACTCCTACCAAAACCTCTTCCCTGTCCTCCATGATATGCAGCATTTTCATAGGTCAGATTCAAAATATAAATTTAACCAATGGTTTAACTAAATAATCTACTTCCTGTGACTAGCACTTGAAAACAACATTCTATTTTCTTCACTAAATTTGAGTTTTCAAATGTTGCTTTGTTTTTTTCTCAGTTAATAAAGAAAAGACTTAAAGAGAGAAAATCAGTTGTCATTTATTCTTCTATAGGCCTGTACTGGCTGGTTTTGTGTGCCAACTTGACACAGGCTGGAGTTATCACAGAGAAGAGAGCTTCAATTGGGGAAGTGCCTCCATGAGATCCAGGTGTGGGGCATTTTCTCAATTAGTGATCAAGGGGGTAGGGCCCCTTGTGGGTGGTACCATCCCTGGGCTGGAATTCTTGGGTTCTACAAAAGAGCAGGCTGAGCAAGCCAGGGGAAGCAAGCCAGTAAGGAACATCCCTCCATGGCCTCTGCATCAGCTCCTGCTTCCTGACCAGCTTGAGTTCCAGTCCTGACTTCCTTTGGTGATAAACAGCAATGTGGAAGTAAGCTAAATAAACCCTTTCCTCCCCAACTTGCTTCTTGGTCATGATGTTTGTGCAGGAATAGAAACCCTGACTAAGACAAGGCCATTTCAGAATTGTGAAATTGACAGAGATCCTGAAAGATCATTTTTATGGCCCTCCCTTTCTATCAGTATCAAGTAAATGAATTTTTTCACCTTGTATGGAAGAGTCCACATGTGTGATATTCAGATTTCTCCATTCATATAGTGATATAGTAGCTATCCATCCCTCTAGCTTTTCATACCCGCATCCTTCCCTCCTCCTGTTCATATTCTTGAGAGATGTTGTTTTTGTTTTATAGATTTTGTTTTCCTTCCATGTTTGGAATGACACCCAAGGCATCACACATGCTAGATAAGCCAGTTCCATAGAGTGGCATGCCAGGGGATTGGTCCTGTGCCAAGTGCTACTGCTGCCAATCGCTCTTCCCAGGAAACAAAGAACAATCTCTTTCTATTTCGAACACTTGTGAGAGATTGTTTATCCTTCTGTGATGAAGGTTCATATCTGGGTGCCACGGTGCAGCTCCTCCCCCTTAGTCACCTGCCTCATTTTGTAATTTACCTGGCACTGTCCTGCTTGTTAGATAGTAAATTTTAAACGAAAATACGTAGATGTAGTGAAAAATTCAGGGAATAGATATTACGAGCTGAATGCTATCATTGTCAACTTTAAAAGTAAAAATAACAAGGTTAGACAGTTTGTCTACAGTGTAAGAATTGATATCCAAAGTCCTGTGTTCAGGGTAAAAGAGGACAGAATCTAAATCTCCTAAACATGTCCAGAGGTGGAGCCTTTGGAAGGAATTAGGTTTAGACACAGACACAAGTGCTCTTTCTGTAACGTACTGACTTTGGAGTCTGACAGCAAGGAGAGCAGCAGAAGCAAGCCAGGCCGTGCTTTTAAACTTCCAAAACTATGAGGTACATAAACCACTTTCCTTTAGTCTGCCTCAGGGCCTGATACACATATGTCCATTGACAATGCAGATATAGTCACAGAAACAAACAAATAAAATAAGAATGAATCTATAATGTTTATATGTGTGTGTTTATATATTTGTATCTTATCTTCCAGCTTTATGTGATTCAAAATAATATTAAAATTATATAGATTGATGCAAACATTGATATAGAAGGGAAGAATTAAGAACAATTAATAACATGAGAAAAATGGTAGTGACAGGGAACTAATTAATCATAAGCTATTAGTTGATAATTAAGGCAGCACAATCATGTCATAAAGTAAGCTTGTGCTACTTAATAATATCCTGTTTCAAAATCACTAGAAAAAAAGCAGTGATTTGTGGCATAGATAAATTATACAAAATTACGTTTCTGCCCTTAGTGGTTTATTGGAAGAAAGTCACGTTCTCTCCTTTAGAAAGTGGTCTGTGTCTACTTAGAAGATGTTACAGCAGATCTCAGAGAATGGGATCAAGACTTTAGAGCCCGAAAAGCTTGAAAAGTTAAACATATTTAATTCCATACCATTTCAGAAGTCTGACTCCTGCTTGACTTGGCAGTTGTCCATAAAAGTTACAAATCCTCTTGGAGTCACAATTTTTAGGCCACACTAAAGAGCAAATCCCACAATTATGCTTGTGTAAATGCAGAAATATACATAGACAAGTGTCTAAATGCTCACCACAAAACTGCCACTTGCACATGTGTGCACATATGCTTACACACACACACACACACACACACACACACACACACACACACACACTTGCAAGCATGCATGTACACACACACAGAGGCATGTATGTACACCCTCTGCCCCCATGCAAGACTGGAGATGAGACCCAGGAATTCCAGGATCTCATGCATGCTAAGCAGATGCTGAAATAGCTACCAAGACATTGATGAGGGCGCATTTATCAAGAAAGGGCTGACCAGACCATTTCACACGCCAACATAGTGAAACACCGCAACATAAAAAAGACTATAAAAACCGTTATGTTGAAATGGAACCATTTTGAAAATACATCAAGTGAAAGAAACAAGCTCGGATGATAGCTATGAGGACAGATACTACCATTATGTAAAAATGAGCAGAAAGAATGCCTATATGTATATGTGCACATGTTTGCATCTTTCTACACACATTTTATTGCAGGTGAGAGTATCTGTAAAGATTACACGAGGAAGATGAGCTGCATTCTTGGTGAATAGCTTGATGTGTGTCTGAATGCCTGAGTTCCTATTGTAGAACTCTCATAATAAGAAATAAACTTTCAGAGCCTCTGGAAGAGTACATGACCGAAAATAGTTCTGAAGTCAGAAGCAGAGCATTTCAGAGTGACAGTCACTGGTATGACTTTTGGAACTAGTAGACCATATTCATTTGACATTGACTTTGTAAGGAGAAAGCAGACAGGGCTGGTTATAAGGCTAGAATTAGTAAGACTGTTAGAAGAAGGGGCTTTAATTTTAATTCCAATCTTGTTAGTTTTGTGACTTTAAAATGATAATCTGAAGACTAATTATGGTGCCAGGATGAGCTAAGGAGAAATGTCCATATACCAGCCCTATAAACACTTGCTTTTTCTTGTTGTTATTATGTTCTGTCCTCTTAAAAAAATTCTCAAGCAGCTGAGACAACAAGACAGGGTGGTCCAGAAATGGGAGTGCAGACACCTGGATAGTCCTGCTTCCCTTCGCCTAGACTTGCCCTGAAAGTTAGGGCTGTCTATAAACCTTTTCTCTCCTCAGTTTCCTGTTCCCAGTAAGGAACTGACCGTTGTTGTTGAGCAGGATTTCATGGTCTCATGTGAGGGTGTATATAGTATATGCTTTGAAATTTGATTAGATTACTGGTTTCTATAAAATTGTGTGTGAGTGTGTGTGTGTGTGTGTGTGTGTGTGTGCGTGTGCGTGTTCTAATGTGCATATCTACCCTCAGAATCTCTTCTTCAGGCATCCATTTAGAATAGACTTGCTGCACCTTCACTCTGATGGTCAACATGTAGCATTAGGAGCCAGAGGAGGAAGAAATTAGCTGAGTTAAGTATACCATTTTCTATGTGAACCCTCTGCCCCAAGTGACTGTGTAACTTGGCTTGGACAGGTCCTCCCAAGCTTTGAGGTGCACAGGAATCATGGGAGGATATTGTTAACATGTGAGTCTAACTTCACAGGTGAGGGCAGGTTTGATATTCTATATTTGTAATAGGCTCCAAGGCCAGTGCTATTGTTATACAAATTGCCCTTGCTACAGCAAGTATGGTACACAAAGGAACACACATCATTTTGGGGGTTGAACTCCCTTTCCTTCAAATTCTAGGTTCTGTGCACTTTTCCATAATAAATACCAAAAGCAATTGAGAATCTTGTGGAGATGATGGACACTTTGAGGTTTCCAGGCCTCTTGCTTGGAGTTAATGTTAGAATGAATATTTCAAAACATCTTAAATATTTCAATTTGTTCATTTAATTTATTCATTCTATTTATGTCTGATCTCCTAAAACCATTGCTCCATCCTTTAGGGATTTGAATGAAATCTCTTATCTTCTGAAACCATTGTTATGTCCTTCAGGGATATTGAATTAGATTTCTTGTAATCTGAGTCTTAACCTTTATTTAAATTGTTTTTCAGTGTCTGTTGATTCCCTGTATATATCTTATCACTTCGAAAGCCACTGAAGTCAGAGTACCGAAGAACAGTTATGACTCCTCCATCATTAATACACTAATGTTCAAAGCCTGGGTCTGAGTGCGTGCGCGCGCACACACACACACCCACACACCCTACACACACGGTAGATATCAAAGATACTAAAAAAACATTTTCTAGAGAAGCACATACTACCATACGTTTCTACCTTTTTCTTTGTATATTTGAATTAACAAGACCTAAAGGCCATTTTAGAGCAAACAACGCCTGTACTTTATCCCCAAAACTTCTATTTCAAGGACTTTAGCAACCATTACCTCATAAAGATTTGGTCTTGAGTTCTCACTTTCATTTTTGCTTATTTTTAGACTTGTGATAACTAAATAGCGGTGGCATGCTTTTATTATGAAAAACTTTTTTTTTTCTTTTTTTTGAGACAGGGTTTCTCTGTGTAGCCCTGGCTGTCCTGGAACTCACTCTGTAGACTAGGCTGGCCTTGAACTCAGAAATCCGCCTGCCTCTGCCTTCCAAGTGCTGGGGTTAAAGGCATGCGCCACCACGCCCGGCTTTATTATTTTTCGTATTTTCGCTTTGATTGGGGGAACCATCCCAAGGCATCTTTCGGTGAAGAAGAACCATAGTACCCGGTGAGGTTGAATACTCTCCTGGGAGTAAGCAGCCACCTTTGTGATTTTTCTCTCAATCCTTTTCGCAGGGCTCCTTCCTCCCCACCTCCCGACATCCACAGCACGGGTGAACTAATCCGTCTATCAAGGAGAGTTCAGAGACTTGGCTTTCCAAGCTGCTCCTGGACTTTGTCCTGGCACCTCACCGCCAGCAACAAGAGGCCCTTTCATATTTATCAGCAGTTAATTGCAATCACTGCTGCTTTATGACTTCACAGAGGTCTTCGTCTTCAAGGCTCAGTCATTGTTTCCTGCTGGGTGGTGGAGCTCAATGATCACTGTCTTTTCCCACCATTCAACTCACAGAGATGCAAGCTCAGATGAATTTTCCAGCCTGCAATTGGGAGAGGCAGTGGCTCAATCACGTGAGGTTTTGACATTTAATGGGACATGAATTATCTTTGAACAATGTATTCTCCTGCCTCTAGCTTACTGCGGGCAACTGGGAACATGCTTTCCTGCATAATGACATCTCTGTAATGGAAAGAAAGGATGATTATTCAGAGGCATTGGCATCTAGGGGAACATTTGAAAGCATCAGACCTTGGCCTGCTGTCCCTTTTACTCTATCCTATTGAAGGTCTAATATATGTCCCATGGCAGCGGTGTTGACATGGAAAGTATACAGTGGTACCAGCAGTCTAGGTGGTACCTCTTCCCTGTACTTCAGAAATGTGTATGTCTCCTTTGAGACTCTGGGAGGGTGTTAAATCTTGCATAATGGTTCACCCTTTATGTCCGTTGGACAAAATGATTTGATAAACCTCCAAGCACAAATAAAATATGTTTAAAAAATCAGACGAAACAAGTTTCAATGGTTAAGTCACTTCCAATAACTATCCCTTGAAAAGGGAACCATTGACATGAGTGAGAAATCAATGTATTCTTTTGGCAGAGAGTAAAAGCAATGACCTTAGAATCACGGTATTCTTGGAGTCCACTTCAGCATTCTCCACACTGTTCTCGTTAGCTATTATTTGTTCCACATATATTTATTTACCTTATCACTGAATAGATACCATTCTCCTCAAATGGAAAAGGCACATCTTTAAGTCTTATGTTTTTTCCTGTTTATATTCAGCAGAGATCATAGTTCCTGGAATAGAGAAGAAAAACAATATATACATATAAAACTATTTATTGCCTTACTACTGTTGGTATAGCTGAAGTCAAGGGAGCCTGAACTGTGTGCAAGTTATTAGTCCTGAAGTATTACATAATGGGCCACTTAATTCTCACTTTGAACTCAATATGTGTATATTATATCTGTTTTTTAAACTGGAAAGACTATTGAAACCTGCATAGTAGTAACAGCAAAGATACAATTAGAACCCTAATTTTTGGTAAGTGTTTCTCTACACCATGTGCTGGTGTGATTCCACCATTGCTCTTAAACTTTGATCTGGCTCTCATATGCATTCCTTATATTAAAAGAGACTCTGACTGCCTGGGTCTAGTCTCAGATGCTTTTAGACAAAGAAGGCAGGCAATTTTATCTTGAGAACCCTGTAAAGGTAGCCTGGTGTGAGTCAAAAGAATCTATAAAGATGTGATAAGCTAAAATTCTTGACTTATTTTTTTTTTTTTAGATTTTCCCATCACTTTGCATGTGTTTATATTTGTTTTGAGTCAATGTCAGATACACTTTTAATTATTTGAATAAAATTGTTCCTATCATGAACATACTGCATTATTCCGTGTCTTTTAAAAGAATTCCTTATTTTTCATTCTTAGACAATTTCATGGATGTGTATGGTTTAACCTGTTTATTTTCATCCCTTTATATCCTTTCTTATTCCACTCCCTCCCAGGTAGGTCCCTTTTCTTTACAATAAGAACCCCTGTGTTTACTGGTGTCAGCACCTTTGCCATTGACAGTGCAACCTGCAGCTTATTCAGAGAGGCAGACTTTATCTCCTTCCCTATCCCGCATCTAGGCTACCCTTGTGCCTTTATTTGTCTAGTAGGATAAAGACGCTGTGCCTATTCTAATCCTAGGTGTCAGCGACCTCGTGGTTGATCTCTTGGGCCACTTTCAAATGAGCAAACTTGGAATGTGGTTTTGTATAATGTGCAGTGAAATGGCCTTAGCTCAGAAGAGAGTATTCCAGACCTGCCAGGTCCCATCTAATTCAGCAGCTACCTACACCTGAATCCAGGGGAATATTTAAGCCTAACATGGTTCGGCAGAAACACCTGGGTAACCTAGACACCCAATAACATATGACCTAGTGTTAAATCATTGTATTTTGTAAGTATTCATCATGCAGAAAATGCTGACTGGTACACATTCTTATTTTAGGAATAATTTCATATACAGTTTACCTAGTACAGGGAATGATATGGGCAATACATTTCATATATAGCAAATATTTAGTAAATACTAATATTTGTCTTTCTACCAATTTCATAGAGATGTGCTTTAAGATTGGAATTTGTTGGTTCCAGCTACATTATATCAATTCACATATTTAGGGAACTTGGGACTTCGAGGAGGTATGGGAAGTAACTTCTCTTAGTAGCATTTAAAGCAGGACATTGCTGTTTCTTTTTCACCATCTCAAACAATAATGTATAGGGTTTCTTGATTGCTAGAAGAGATGGCAAACATTTATACACTCTACTGAATTTCTATCAAGTGAATGATATTGATTCTCTGTTGTTTTTTTTTTTTTTTGGATAATATTTGTCAACATATAAAAAGTACTCTTAGGAAGATTAACTATTCTGATATCTGTTCCACCTGATAAAAGTCATTGACTCTGGGCCTCAGTTTTCTCATCTTTATGTCACTAAAGTTGGACCTCCCAACAGGGCTCCTTGCTCCAACTATCTGGAACTCCTCTGTAGTGTTGAAGTGAACTGGGAATACAAGCTCTGAAATAAAACTCTGACACTGTTCTGTGCCTCCATTTCCTCCTGTGAAAAGGTGGCTGTTTTCTGGTGTGGTTCTGAGGTTTGTGTGATACACCCGTGTAAACATGAAACCATACAGAACAGTGCCTGGTCTATAGAAACTGTTAACAAATATTAGATACTACTTTATTTGACCCTGCCATCTCTTATGCAATGGTATTTTCATGGGATTTAAATGACCAAAGTTCAAATGGTGAATATCAACTTACTGGAGAAAAGTACAACATGTTTTGAAATTCACATACACACACACACACACACACACACACACACACACACACACACGAGAATTAACCACCCCATTTTTAATCCATAATTCGGTTTCCTTTTTCCTCACACACTTTGGTGTGGTGTCTTATACAAGAAACTAAGCATTTTTGCTCTGACCTTATAGTTTTTGTTTTTGTTTCCATTTGACAATGAAAAGATAAGCAGTTTAATAATACAGTCTTAAGAAAATAGGGTTCTATGAGGTAGGAGAGATGGCTCAGAGATAGAGAGCTCTTGCTATTCTTTCAGAGGACTTCCATTCAATTCCCAGTACCCACATGGTAGCTCCCAACCATCTGTAATTCTAGCTAGGAGGCATCCAGCTACCTCTTCTGACTCCAACACACACTGGGCATGCACATGGTTCACATATACATACAAGAAAAACACTCATATGTATAAAAAATATAAGCTCTAAATAAAATTTTAAAAAAGAAAATGGATTCTAGCCCTGGGTCTGCCATCTTTAAGGTTATAGTACTAGGTAATATACAGATAATAATGATACCTACTTAATAACTAATATCTGAGTATGATACATTTAGAAAAGTACCTGGCACATATTCAGTCTAAATTAATGTGTATTGTATGCCTTTTTCCACTAGAATTGCATTAAAGGAAGCATTAGGAGCCCAAGCACTGTCCATCGGAAAATGTTTTGGGTTGACTTAGGCAGGTAAGTGTAGGGATATTATTATCAACTTGCCAGATTCTCTTTACCAAGATGTGGTACCATAATCCCATATGCTATGAACATTGAGTGTTAGTACCCTATAGCTTCCTCTTCCTTTGGAGAATTGTCCTTGACCAAATGGGAATTGCCTAGTCTAGAATTGCTGGGGGAAGTTTTGCAATGTTTTTGCCACTGGGGGTGACCCATAGCTAATGGCTAACTGAGGCAGGAACACAAAAAGACCCTTTGCCTCAAAAAATGGTGGGATGTAGGTCTGTGGTGTAATCAAGGCTCCAGAGCTCTCTGTGAGATCCTACTGAAGCTAGATTCCAAAAGACTTGCCTCCTCCTTGCCTCCTCTTCTCTTTATCAACAAATTATCTTCTAGCTAGGCATGGGGGTACATATCTGTAATCTCAGTAGTCAGAGAAGTAAGTCAGGAGAATGAGAGATTGAAGGTTACCCTCAGCTACATAGCAAGACGCTGTGTCCAGACAGACAGACAGACAAATACACTACCAAGGGAATCTTTGTCTTAGGATCTACTTTTTGCCTCCATTACTTAGGTAGAATGAAAAGAAGAACTGATTTGTAAACAGTTCTGTAATGATAATGGTTGGGACCTTGCCATTGGAATTTTAGGAGGGCAGGTATCATAGGTAGGCGTAGTTTTTTGCTTCATCTAAGTTTTTGTTTGGAAGAAGAGTCTAGAGTATCAGACTAGGAGTTGTGATGACCAAGGGACTATAACCACTGCTGTGTAGGAACCAGAAGCCATGTACTCTCTGTTGCTGAGGTCTGGTTATCAAACAAATACAGGCTCGTGGTGAAATATAAGCCCTATGCATAAATTTGGATGAATGCTATGACATAACCATGTTAATACCAAATAAACTTGGGATTTTCAGCACCCAAGATGCTATCCATCCCAAAGTCCATGCTGGGTACGTTTTTGACTGGAAAATTTCTCTTATAATGTATTATTCTCTTCTCCTTCCACATTCACTGAGGAAGTTTTCCAAAGGGACTTTGGGAATGAACTAAGATGCTGAATATGAATCTGGCTTCCTTGGAGGCATTGGCAGGTAAGCACAGAACAAGTTTTCCATGAATGTTTCACAGTCCTCTGGCTCCAAAATGAGATAGGAGTTAAAGTCATTTAAATGCCAATTGCTTCTAAGGCTTAATGTACCCTGAAGTTCCTATGGAGGAGAGAAGCAGAGAATTTCCTCAGTTTTTTCTTTCTCCTTCAAATGTATATAAGGTATTATCTCTTGTACTTTCATACACTTTTATTTCCAGTCTCTATGGGACATCTCATAAGCATGTTTCTATAAGTATAATTCAAAAACTAGTTAACACTTACTATTTTGTTCCCCTTTCAAGGATTTTGTGAAATAGAACTTAGTATTGCTTCCTAGAACATCAACTGAAAGTGATGTGCCAATTTAGAATAATACTAATTGTGTATGTCAAAGGGTACATATAATTTAGAATAGTGAATAAAATGTACATAACTTAGAGATAAAACATGAGATTATAGTGGGTCATACTGACCTTATATATGTGATTTAATACAGTGTTCTCTCATATTAATAACACAAGTGTTGTATAAGTATCTGAAAAATACTCCCAACTATTACTTCTATTAGTTTGAAATGGCTTCAAACCTAAAAAGATGAAACACACAACAAACAAATGAACAACGATAACACCCAAAACATGCGAGAAGAAGGAAGAATAATTATGAAAACCTTTCATGGAAACAATATTCCAATAGCTTTCCACATTTGTGTCACTAGCTCACAGGCTTTCCAAAAATGCTTTTCTCAAATCTCAGGACCACTGAAGGGACAAGCTAAATGAAATGGTTTTGGTCTGATATATTTCATGAGAGGACCACAGTGGTCAACTCTATTGGTAGAAGACTAGATATATATATCCTCGGAGCTTGCTTCTAAGATGTGACTCATTTAAATTTCCAGTAAGTAATTGATAGCCTTTATGGATCTGGTCAAGAAATAGAAGATTCATTGTCCCAGGAATGAACTGCATGCCATTCTATTTTGAAGGCTTTGTAGACTAAATATGGTCTAGGAGACTCTTCTCCTGGAAAAGGGCTGGGGCTAGAAGTGTGTGGCCTGATTTAGATTAAAAACTCAACTCTGGTCTGTGGGGGGGTCAGGGGTCAGAGGATACTTTTTCTTGTAAGAATGTAATGACATTTCCATTCAAAAGATGTGGGAGACCTTGAGGCTGAGCAATGGAGTACACAGACCATACTTCTTCAGAAAAGGCACATAGAGAAGCTACCCTTTGAGCCAATGTCAATTACTCCAACCCCCGACACAAGGGGATGATACTGAATTTAATTTTGACATTGTAACTTCCTAGGCAATGCTCACTCAAGAGCCCCATTAAAAAAAAAAAGCTTGGAGTACGTTTTTGTAATGGGGAAACAGACTTAGAAAATTATTAAAGAAGTATATAGGAAATCTTCATTTACTTAGGGGAGTGTATGTATGTGTGTGTGTGGGGTGGTGGTGGTGGTGAAGATATTAGGTTCAAGGAGAGGCCTTGAAAAGATGAGAAAACCAAACTCTCTTGTAGGCTTGATAATCTTTGCTTCCTCTTAGCTTATGGTCTTGCTCAGAGACTGGGTTAAAGCATTTGCATACTAGCTCCTTTTCCTTTAAGAAATCTCCTCCAGGCAGAGCTTGACTTCACAGGGCCTGGGGCAGGATGTAGTGGGGGGTACAATGTTAGTTCTTTTGATCATCATTTCACTGTGTGCAGAGGGGTAGAGTTCATGTTTCCTTCCTTCCCTTCCTATGAAGCATGCAATTGAGTGGGTGGTTCAGCCAGAGATACCCAATAATTATTTGCTGGTGAGGATAATGAAGGTGCCCTGATGACAGTAAGGTGTTTGCCTCACCCCTTCCTGACTGTTGGAGGTGACACCCATGTGGTCCTCACTCTGTGCTCATGGGAGACTTTGAAGCATTGGCTGAGCCTGGAGTCTTGGCCAGGATATGTCTTGGAACATGCCGCCTACCTGAATTCTTCCCTGCTTTCCAGAGCTCTTCATTTCCAATGACAGGAATTACTCTTTCTCCTAACGAGTGTGTAGACAGAAGAGGGAATTAAGGAGACAAGTAGAAACCACCCAGCAAGATGAGTTGTGTGCATGGCAGGGCAGGGAAAGGGGAGAAAGAAAAAAAAAAGTGTCCAAACAGTATTGTGTGAGTTCTATAACTTTCCACTAATCCATATGTGGATTTGTATGAGCACTCCTAACATCCAAGACAAGATCCAGACAAAAATGCTCCTACTGAATAAATCCAGGAGAGAGGTTTGTTTATCAGGGTCTCTCATTGTTTGAAAACTCAACATCTGTCAAAGACTTGTAGGTCTTTGCCCCCCACACTTTCAGCAGGTGCTTCTGGTCCTTATGACACTGCTGAATGGAGTTTAAAGAAACAATCAGCTGCAAAATGCAAGGTAATTTCTACTCATTGACTCTAAGTCCAGCCCAGGCCTCTTTTTCCCTTGCTTGCACCACTGTAGATTCAAATCCCTACTACTCTTCTTATCCTCTCAGATCTGTCCTCCTCACAGAAAATTAGTCTTCCTAGAGCCGGACTTCTAAAACATTTTAGTACTACCCTTAAATCCCTGCAGTTCCCGATTAATGAAATCTTCAAGTGTGAAACATTTTTCTTTCTCTCAGCTAAAGTTTTTGGCTACTGCTATTGCTTCATTGGCTCAGTATTATTATTATTATTTTTTTTTTTTTTTTTTTTTTTTTTTTTTTTTTTTGGTTTTTCGAGACAGGGTTTCTCTGTGTAGCCCTGGCTGTCCTGGAATTCACTCTGTAGACCAGGCTGGCCTCGAACTCAGAAATCCACCTGCCTCTGCCTCCCAAGTGCTGGGATTAAAGGCGTGCGCCACCATCGCCCGGCTTGGCTCAGTATTATTAAAAGATAAAAATTGAAATGCAGTGTAAGGTAAACAAAGAGGAACCATGTGCTGTTTGATGGATCCTTATGAAGGTCACGTGCCAATGAAATGACCAGCACATCCTAGGGCAGAGCACAGCCACCACCATTCCTTTCAGCTAGGAATTCACAGGGGTGAACCTTAAAAACATGGACTCACACACTGGGTATTCAACTATGCTTACTTCAGCTGTATTATTTTCTACTCTTGATGGACATCTGAGTCACCCCCAACCTTGGGCAACTGTGAATGTATACGCATGAAAAAATTTTGTTTTAAGTTTGTTCAAACCCCTAAGTGGTTACCATAAAGGGAAATGTTGGTAAATGGACTATGGTAAATTAAGATCCCCTATTTTTCAAGAGATAGTATTAAAAAAAAAAAAAGACGAAGGATGTAGCTTAGTGATAGAAGACTTACCCACCAGCCTTATAACCAGGCTGTGAGTAAATGAATACATGTCTAAATAAAAGAGAACCCCAGTGTCATAGGATTTTTACATCTGTATTTGCATCTATTTCTAAGTGTCCCTACCTCTAGTATATAAAGAACTCCTGTAAACCAAAAAGGGATGAAGACAAATATCCCAAATGGTGAAATAGGCAGCGAACTTGAATAAGCACTTCACAAGACAGCATTTGCAACTGAATGTGGACCTAGACATGTGAAAACACGAGAAGAAAAATTGCAAGACATCATTTTCCTGCTTTACTCATTGTCTCACGACTTTCAGATGAAGTCAAATGATCTTCACACTGGCCTTTGGCTCCCAGGGATTCCTTATCTCTTCTTACACCTACTTATCTTCTAAGGACCTGGCAGAACATCACCAGCTCTTTCCAAATGCTCCCTTGGCACCACGAGGTGGAATTAATTGTTTTCTTTGGGATCCGAAAGTGTGATTCAATTGAAGTGAAGGGTAGCTATGATTCTTATGTCCTCGGTGAACAGCACTGCTCTTGATGCATGAAAGGTAATCAATACACGCCTTCCTTACAGAGTATCTTACTTTCCCCTTGATCTCAAAGCAGTGAGGTAGCTACGGTAACAAAGCCTTTCTATGTTACATGCAGTGTTTACTAGCCAATATAAAGCTTACTTCATAGAGGAAAATGTTGGCTAATCTCCAGAATCATAAGCTCATATTCACTGGTATCATTGCAGAACTGTAGGCAAGAAATTAGCTTATTATACTTGGGCTACAAGTTAAGATGTATGTATGTCTGTGTGTATGCATGTATGTTTGTATGCTTTCTAGAATGATAAAGGTAGTGAGAATTTGGAGTCCTTGCTTACCTACCATGTGAGTGGTGGCTATAGGACTGACCTGAATTTGGAGCAGAAGAGCTACTTGCTCTCTCCACTGTTACAAAGTGACTAACGCAACATGTCTGACTAATCCCAAATTTCTTTTATCATCTTCATTTCTTGGAACTGTTTTGAACCTGCTCCTGCTTTTACAGGGTTCTATTTTCTCCAATTTCGAAGCTTTTCTGCCTCAAACTTCTTTCCAGCCTCATAGAACTGCTTTAGTCAGAACATTTTGTTCCTTCACTTCTCAACCTCATTTTAGCGAGATGAGACTTTAAAAAATGCTGGTTTTTAATGGAGACCTGGATTACAGAGATGGCTCAGCTGTTAAAGGATTGGCTCACAACCAAAATGGCAAGGGGGAGACATGGCCTTCATGCAAGTTTATGTTCCAGGATTGATGCCTTTTACACAGAGGGTTATCAACAAATATTTATTGAACTAGAGGTCTTACAATTTATTATTAAAAAGGTAGGGAGGCTGCTCACCCCCCTAACCTTTATATTAGCATCCCCCACAATGGTATTACAAAGACATTCAAGTGAGTTTCCAACTCACATAATTTTGTTTTATTTTATTTTTAGCTTAATATATTTTGCTAAGCAATTATAAACATTCTCAGCACTCAGAGAAGAAAAGTTTTACAATTTTGAAGATTTGTAGTTGAGTTCTTTTGAATCCTAAAACAATGCTTTTTCCTTTTATTGAAAATAGATTTTTTTTTAAAAAAAAAAATATCACACGATATATTCTGATTACAGTTTCCTCTCCTTCTACTCCTCCCGGTTCCTTCCTCCTTCCCTCCCATCTGATCCATTCCCTTTCTGTCTCTCATTAGAAAACAAACAGGCCTCTCAGGGATAATAATAAAGTAAAATATAGTTCTCTCCTCCAGCCCAGCAAGATGCCCAAAAGAAAGAAGGCCAAGGAGAGGAGGCCCTGGCCCCAGCCATAGTCAAGAAACAGGCGGCCAAAAGGTGATCACTACTTTGTTTGAGAAAAGGCCCAAGAACTTCTTCATTGGGCAGGACATCCAGCCCAAAAGAGATCTAACACACTTTGTCAAATGATCCCACAACATTAGGCTGCAGGGGCAAGGAGTCATCATCTATAAGCGGCTCAAAATACCTCCTGCTATTAACCAGCTCACTCAGGCCTTGGACAGGCAAACAGCTACTCAGCTCCTTAAGCTTACCCACAAGTACAGTCCAGAGACAAAGCAAGAGAAGAAGCAAAGGCTACTGGCCCATGCTGAGAAGAAAGCTGCTGGCAAAAGGGACATCCCAACTAAGAGATGGCCTGTCCTTTGAGCAGGAGTCAATACAGTCACCACCTTGGTGGAGAACAAGAAGGCTCAGCTGGTGGTGATTTCCCATGATGTAGACCCCATTGAGCTAGAGGTTTTCCTGCCTGCCCTATGTGGAAAGATGGGGGTGACCTACTGCATCATCAAGGGAATGGCTAGGCTGGGGCTCCTGGTTCACAGAAGACATGCACTATTGTTGCCTTCAAACAGGTTAACTTGAAAGACAAGGGTGCTCTGGCTAAGCTGGTGGAAGCTATAGGAACCAATTATAGAGACAGACATGACAAGATCTGCCATCACTGGGGAGGCAAAGTCCTGAGTCTTAAGTCTGTAGTTTGAATTGACAAACTGGAAAAGGCAAAGGCTAAAGAACTTGCCGCTAAACTGGGTTAAATATATACTAAGTTTTCTATACCTAAATATAATTACAAAATTAAAAAATAAAATATAATGGGGTACAATAAAACTAACATATTGAAATATGATAAAACAAAGATGAAAAGAAGTCAGGAAAAGGTATAAAAAACAGATATAGATGCAGAGACCCACTCATTCACACACTCAGAAATCCCATAAAAACAGTAAACTGGAAAGTATACTATATACCAAAGGATAGGGTAAATAGGAAAGTATGAATAAGAAAAAAATAAAAATGGAATTTTTAAAAAAGGCCCTGATATGACACAAGGAGGCAAGGAAATTTCAAAAGCTGCTCTTGAGTTCATTTTCTGTTGGCCATCTACTGCTGGGCATCTACTGCTGGGCATCTACTGCTGGGCATCTTCTGTTGGCCATCTTCTGTTGGCCATCTACTGCTGGGCATCTACTGCTGGGCATGCAGCCTTCCCTTAAGAGTAGCTTGTTTTCCCAGTGGGACTCCTTTAGAGAAAACCAATTTTCATTTGCAAGTGGTTATCAGTTGGAGATAGCTTTTGGTTTAGGAATGGGCATGTGTCCACTTTTCCTTTTAGCTCGAGGGCTACATCTGGTGTAGATACATGCAGACCCTCTGCACACTGTCTCAGGTTCTATGAGTTCATACATGCTTGATCCTGTTGATTTTCAGGGCCTGGTTCTCCATCCTATTTGGTTCTTATATTCTTTTTGTCTTCTCTTCTTTGGGGTCTCTGAATCCTGAGGGAGGGGGATTTGATGGAGACACCCTGTTTACGTATTAGTGTTCCAAAGTCTCTCATTCTCTACCTAATATCTGCCTATAGGTATTGGTATCTGTATTTTTTCCCCTCAGCTGCAGGATGAAGCTTCTTTGATGATGGCTGAGCAGAACACTGATCTATGAGTGTAGCAGACTGCAGTTAAGAGTCACTTTATTGCTGTGTTCTTTCAGCAGAATAGTATTTGGTTTTACACTAGGTCCCTGGGCTATCTAGTCTCAGGTTCTTGGTCACTTATGTTGTGTCTGGTATGGGTTCCATCTCATAGAGTGAGCCTCATCAAATCAGACATTGGTTGGTTGGTCCCACAAGGTTTGTGCCACCATTGCACTAGCATATCTTGCAGGAAGGATACCACCATAGATGAAAGGGTTTGTAGTTGGATTGGTGTTTACAGTTCACCTTCTGTACCATGCATATAATGCATATATATGTATATATACACACACATATATATGTATCTGTGTATATATATATGAAGCTTATATTGTTAATCTTATTGACTTACTGTGGGGCAAGTGGACTGTGCCACCAGACAGAAGAACTGGTAAGGCTGAGGAGCAGGCTCAGACCTGGGGGAATAGCCAAGCTCCACCTGTTCTAGAACATGTAACCATGACACTGCACTGAGAGGACCATCTCAGTCAGTTAAGTAGCATAAAAACCTGGAGTTCTCCATACTGTTGAGTATGTAGATAAGCCCTGACTATTCAGGCAATGAGCTTCCTTTCCTTGGCATCACAAAAGGTATTTAATCCCTGGCTTACTCTGGGTAAGGTATATGCATTCACATCTGGCACCAAATAAAACAGTTTGGACAAGAAAGGACTGTCTCTTCATCAAGGATTGCCTTGGGGGAGGCTTTCCTTGTAAAGAGCTGCACCCAAATCTTCCTGGAGAAGGCCTTCTCTCTCCCTGATCCTTCATACTCTCCAAAAAGGCTCTTGGAATCAAACTGGGTTCTGCTCCACCCCCTTGCTCCCTGCGTCCCAAGCTCAGTCATCCCTTTCCCACCTGGTGCATAGATGGCCTGAGGGGAAGCACAGATCTAGAACTCCTATTCTCCAAGTCCTAGTGGTACCCCAGTGACATCTGGGTACACAGGAGACTAGGAACTATAGAAATTGTCCCAGATCCCACTGTTTCCCACCCAAGAAAACACAGACCCAGGACCCCCATTATGCACTTTGTTTTGTGCCCCTACCACCACTCACTTTTTCAAAGAACCAACTCTTTCTTTTATTGTTTCTTTGTGTTGTTTCCTTGCTTTTGTTTCTATTTTATTGATTTCAGTACTAAGCTTGATAACTCTTGGCCGCCCACATATTTTGGGTGTGATTTCTTCTTTCTGTTCTTTCAGATGTTCTGTTGAGTTACTGGTATGAGATCTGCTAGGTGTAGTCTCTGAGGGTTCCAGGTAAAATGGATTTCTAGGTATTGGGAGTTGGTGCTTAGAATTGGGCTGGGCTGGGAGTGGGCTGGCATACACAGGAGGGTAAGCAGGTGTTTTACCAGGACCTGCTTAGTCTCCTGGGAATTGGGGCAGACAATGTGGTGAGACTACAATAGATAGTCTGGGACAGAGCTGCAGGATGAAGACTGTGGCTATTACGTTTGGAGGAGAGGAGGGCGAATGAAGACCTGAAGCTTGTCTGCCTGCGTCACAGGCCTGCGTGCTTCTATGGCAGGCTTGACTGGTGGGTTTGCCTGTGGGAGTCGATGGCTAGGAAAAAGAGCATTGCAGCCTAAAGCTGTATGACACATTCTCAGTAGAAGCTTGATGTTGCTAAGGAAAGACTAAAAGTCAGAGGAGCAGAGGCAGGCAGAAGCAGAAAGATTATCCAAAATTCCAGAATATCTTAATAGAACTACATTCGTTTCAGATATGGTAGCTCAAGTCTATCATCTCAGGATTCAGGAAGCTGAAACAAGATAGAAAGTTGAAGGTTATCCTGGCCTATATCCAAAGACCCTGCACTAAAAGAAAGAAGGAGCAGAAGTAGGAGGAGAAAGAAAAGGAGAAGGAAGAGGAGAAACAGAAACAGAGGGATAGAGGGAAAGGAAAAGGGAGGGAGAGAGGGAGAGAAGGAGGGAGGGAGGGAGGGAGAAAGATGGGCAGGTGCTTCTCACACTTAGACTGAGCAACACCATCAACAGAAGAGATAACTGGAGGTAAGGGTTTCTCTTCTCATTTACATCACATACTTTAAATACTTGTCTATTTATGAATTAGGCAAAACTTTATTAAAAACTATTTTGTGTAAGTTTGACTCCTAACACAGTCGTCTAGAAGGTGAGCACCTAGAGCTTGCTACTGCTGTCCTCAAAACAGGAGCATGCCACATTCCACCGTGAAGAGTCCCAGCTTTACTAAGTAGTTGATGGTTCACCACATGGCTTAGGTGCCTCAGCCATCTATGAGGGGATTTCCGGGGAATCTTTACTGTTCCTCAGTTTCAGTGGGAAAGTTGTAGCAGTCAAGTTTTTTGTGTGACTGACTAATCTCTTCTGTTCATACCCGGAAACATTAACTACCTGCAGCTGTCTGTGATCTTTTTCCATGCTCATGTGACAAGGGAATATGAAGAGCATATCTTCTATACTCACATTGTCCCTTCTCTCTGTGGGATACAGGAGTCAGGAGCTGTGGAAGAGATATCTCAGCCTTGGGAAGTTCAATTTAAGGCCTCCTGGGAGGACTTCATTGAAAATCAACCCTTCTTGATGGTACTAAATCTGTTGGCCCTGAACACTAAGGAGGACATACACTTTAGAATCTTCTGTGAAACCCAGGCCCTCTAAGTGTGATGTATTGCAGAACATACAGGTTTTGACTTGGGAGAGTAAGTTAAGTGGTCCCCCAACTCTGATTGTTACTACTTCTGAAAATTCTAAGACAATATGTATTCTGTTGATGCTCACATTCTAAATACCTGCTTGGTGACCACTGCTAGCAAGTATTCAAAGCTACAGCTTTGATGAATGTTTCTACTTTTAGTAGATGATTATGATAATTACTCATTTCTCTATTTATTGAGCACTTGTAAGATACTTCATGAAGAACTCTACAATTATTTGCTACTTTAATCATTCTAAAACAGTATTTAACAAAAATGTCTATTTTTTTATTTTGCTAAATACAATTCTATGTGAACCATTTCACAGGCTACCAAATTTCTTCATATATTAAAAATCCTACAGCCCTAATTTGACCATTACATATTTTATAAAAGCGTTGAATTAACATGGTACCTTATAACTAAGTAGCAGTGCAATTCATACATAAAAGTACAACACTAAAAAGACTGCTGCTAATATTAATCTAGCACACAGCTACTGTATAGTTACTATATATGTCAAAAAATCATACTACAAAATTGATTTATTAAAACTCAACTTGGATACTATAATTATTGAATGCCTGTCTCACTGATGAGGAAGCAAAGGCTCAGTTTCAGGATTTGCCCAGGGATTTAGAATGTAAATAACAGAAACCATTACTTAAATCCAGAAAACCTGGGTTCAGAATCATCATTCTTAATCACAAGTTTTTGTGGTAAGCCACCGAGGATAGATGCCTGTGAGACAGCCTGTAAGATTGACCACATGGTTTATCATTCCGACCATGACACTGTTGAGGAGAAAGAATAATGCAATGAATAATTAGAGCAGTTCTCTTACATAAAATAAATTACTACTCCCTCAAGTAAAACAAGGTTAACCACTACCCTACCCTACCTACATCGTTCCTCCAGCCTATTGACCCACCTTGGAGCCCGACACTTCCTCGCTGCCCTACTTCTCCTCCTTGTGCCCCTTTCACATTGCATGTTGGTTGCCTCTGGAGATGTTATCTTTCCACACAATGTACTCTCCTCTTCCTATCTGACTCATCCCCTGATCACCATGCATATGTTCACCTTTCAGCCTCTAGCTCATAGTGTTCCTCTGGGATTATTAGGAAAACATTTACATGCTCAGTAGGATCTCGGTAACGTCAGTCTCTTCTGCCTCTGAGTGTGCACCCTTCTCCCAACCTTGACTAGGTTTGATTCCTTTTCATCTTAGTTAACCTGATCTGGGATAGACTAAATGCTTAATATATACTTTTTAAAAGAAAGGGAATGGAAAGGGGGAAGAAACAAGGAAGACAAAATACTCAGTTTTGTTGAGATCATATAAGTGTGAAATTATTGATTCACTTATTGAACAGATATGAATGAAGTGCACCTATTCTTGGTAGAATCTCAGATGCTCCAGTTATAGTCAGAATAAGAAGGAAGTGTTCCCCAGAGTATACATTCTGGGTAATAGTCCATTAATAAAGAAGCAAAGCCATTTCATATGGCTCAGAGAGCATTTTAAAAAATGAAATAAAGACAGGGTAGAAAGGGACCAGAGATAGATTTAAGTATAGTAGTTTCTGTAGTCAGAATGTTCCTCCAAATTCATATTCTGAAACTTAATCTATGGTTTGTGATGGTGCAAAGAACTGGAGGCATTTGGAGAGGTAATCATGGAACACTGCTTTAAAGGCTGACGGGAACTACCTTAGGGATTTCCTGTTAGCTCTTCTGCTCCTTTCACCATGGAAGCACAATGAATTCTTCCCCTCTGGATCATACACAATTAGGAGCCATATTGGAAGCAGAACCTTGGGCCTTTACTAGATTCCCAAACCACTGATACCTTGATCTTAGGCTTCCCACTCCATAACTAAGAGGAAGCACATTTCAATTTTTAAAAATCTTGAGCTCTTGATCATTTTTATGGACCAGCACAAATGATATAATACAGTACATAGGAGTAGTTCCTGCTGGGTGATAAGACAGAATAAAATGGCCAGAAGCCTGAAGAAATTCTTCCCAAGAATACCAGGAAGAAGAAAAGCTAGAGAGGCTCACGTGGCCAGCAATAGATCAGAAGACGTGGCAGAGGCCTTCATGTAGGACTCTTAAGTGACATCAAGGTGTTCCTGTTTATGTAATATGTACCATACTCCTGGTTTTAAAGAGCCAGGGAATTTATTTTCTGTTGTTTTCCCTACTTTATCTCTTTCCCATGGACTACTCTGGTGGCTGAATTGAATGTGGACTAGAGGGAGATCAAAGCAAAGCCTGGAGAAAATGACACAATCCAGGCAAGAGATGCACACAGAGTGAAGACATAGATGTTTTCCAGCGATGTTTCTCAGACTTGAACATGCAGATGGGTCACTGGAAGTTTATTGTACAGCAACTCTAAAACTTAGATCAGAGTTGCAAAGAAACTTTCCAGTGACAATAACATTGCTGCACTAAAAACCACAACAGAGAAGGAAGAAAAGAAAAAAAAAAATCTTGCTGATAGATGGCTGTTGCTTCATTGAACTAAAAGGCTGTTGCTTCATGAACTATTCTCTCCTTGGAAAATGTACACAGTACAATTATTGAAATGGAAGTTTCATCTCCACCCTTGCTTTATAAGCTATCTTATTCTTGTCTGGTGGGACTGGAAAGCTTTTCAGGATGGATGGACATTGACATACTCTAGGAAAATAATGAAGTATGATGGCATTATAATAGCAAAGCACATTTCTGGTTCAAAAGTTGAATAAGACATACAAGCTATTATGGTTTCAAGCTCTCAGCTCTTTTTTTTTTTTTTCAGTTATAGATGAGGCACAAATACCTCCTGCTTCTCCAACACTGCAACAAAAAGGACAATAGTCAAGGGTAACAGTGAAATTAAAATAAAAAAAAAAATACAAAAGCCTAAGGTCTGGGAGAAAACCTGACTACCATCTACGTGTAGAAACTTGTAAATGACTCCAGCCTCTCTTCTGACTGCACCACAGCTCTTAGTGGTCATTTTGGTGGATATCTATACATATCTAATTTCATTGTTTTTAAAGACGACATATAGATTATCCTTTCCTAGAGACATCAAAGTGCCTTGAAAAAATGGTGAAAGTGAAATGGACTGAAGACCAGTTGTGGTGGTGAGGGAGGCTGTGGGGAAAGGGAAGCAATGAGAACAAAGTAATACACACACACACACACACACACAGACTTCATAAGGAAATCCACCTTTTATACATTAACCAGAAAAAAATAATTTAAGAAATGATGATTGTTAAAATTTTAAAAGACAAAAGTATGAGGACTAAGGAGATAATTCAGTCAGTAAAATACTTGCCATGAAATATAAAAGCCTTACTTCACATCCCTAGCACTCAAACAAAAAGATGTGTAGGGAAACACAAGTCTGTAATTCCAGTACTTGGAAGTTGGACACAGGAGGATCCCCCAGCCTTACTGGCCAGCCAGTTTACCTTATTTGTTGAACTCCTGCCCAAATGAGAGACTCTTATTCTCCCCACTTTGGAGGTGGAGAGTGGTAGAATGAGATCCTTAATGCGAAACAGTAGCCCCCCCTGCCACACACACAGGCAGAGAGAGAGAGAGAGGGAAAGAGAGAGAGAGAGAGAGAGAGAGAGAGAGAGAGAGAGACAGAGAGACAGAGACAGAGAGACAGAGACAGAGAGACAGAGAGACAGAGACAGAGACACACACAGAGAGAGAGACAGAGACAGACACACACAGAGAGAGAGACACAGACGGACAGACAGAGACAGAGAGATAGAGAAATAGAGAGACAGAGAGACAGAGGAGAGAGAAAGAGAGAGAGAGGGAGAGAGAGAGAGAGAGAGAGGGAGAGGGAGAGAGAGAAGAGGAGAGGAGGTATATACCTGGGACAAAGGTTATTATTCTTATACTTTCACACATATTGCTGCGCAGCTTTCTACTTGTCCCCACCAAGCCTAAAGTCCATCTTGGCATCCAGTGTTTAATTCTAAACCTGGCAATCGATTGGCTGTCCAGAAGTTGAAGCTTACCCACTGGACTGTGAAGCGTCTCATAAATGAATACTTCTTCTGTTTAGGAATCTAAAAGCTTTCCTGGAAATCCCGCTTGCTCAAAGCTGTGCAATGCCAGCTAGACATCATCTGGCCCAGCTCCGCATCATAAAATGAATCTGACTTTATAGACCCTATAGGACTTCAGTGGTTGCTTCTAGAAATGGAAAAACATGGTAAGGCCAAGCCTTCCCATGGTTCCATCTCCTGTTGTATCCCTTCGGTGGATCAGTAGTTATTCATTTGATACCTTAGCACAGTTCATACCTGGCACTAAAGATCCAAACTTGTCTGCCCTCCCAAGAATTTCTGACCTTGGAGGCCACTATAAACTGGAATATATGATTTTCTGACTAGAACACACTTCCACAAGGCCCTTTGGACACCAACAAGCTCTTACCAAAGGACACTACACAAAGAATGTGAAATAAGTGGGTTAAGTTTCTCCTCAATTAAGTGTGGGCTCTCATAGTGGGTAGGAGCAAGAGTAGATACAGGCAACAGTGTGTGAAGATGGTCTGGAATCTTAGTTAAAAGAAAACCATATGAAAAACCCATTTTTACAAAGAATTTAAATACTACCTAAATTTCAGTTCATCCTAAATTTGAAATGTTCAATTTATTATAGTTTAGACAGTTGTTCTCCAATCTTGATTTTTGACAGTGACCTAATATTATCAGATGGAAAATCTGGTTTTCCTGCACTTTTAAAATTGTTCGATTTGCCAATTTCTGTGAGGAGCATGCTCTTTAGGTATGGTCTCTTCTGAGAATAATGGTTATAAAGTGTTGTATGTGATCAAGGTCTAGTTTCCTAAACATGAAACCTCTCCAGTATGATGAAAAAAAAATATTAAGGAAATTCATCATTTGCTTAACAATTGGGAAAGAAATTGGCATCAAAAACCTACTCTCAGCACCCAGGACAGAACATGGAACATGAAAGCCATGGTTTCCA
>NW_022196897.1:122777573-122827862 GCF_008632895.1 Mastomys coucha
ACCTTGATAACTTTCCCTTGGTAGAGCCAAGGTCAATTCCAACTTGCATTCTTTCTAAAAATGCTGTTTTATCACATTGCCAAGGACAAAGGAAGGTTGAGTCCAACTCTATATCTTTTAACATCTTGGGAATGTTTTAACAAAGCAAGAAAAATTTCCCATAATTACTATATAAGATATCTCAGTTAAAATACCTGATGTCCTTCTGGATTTTGAAAAACTGGGCTGTCTTTCAATATCAAAAATTCACTTGCTTATTCCATGACTCTGAACACACACACACACACACACACACACACACACACACACACACACACACACAAAAACAAACTTTCATCTACTGGCCAATGTTAAGACAAACGTAACCCAATGTCTGAGAACTTGCTATCTTACTGATCGGTCTTAGTGCAGGTTAAGGAATTCCTTCCGCAGCTGAGTTGTAAACTTACCAAACCCCTTATAAGGTTGGATCCCTATGCACCGCATCCACCTTCACACTCTTGCTTGTAATTCCTAAGTGTACTACAAGTGCCTGGGTGCTGAGTTTTGAGATGCTTGCACAGCTTGCTTGCTTCTTCTTCTTCTTCTTCTTCTTCTTCTTCTTCTTCTTCTTCTTCTTCTTCTTCTTCTTCTTCTTCTTCTTCTTCTTCTTCTTCTTCTTTTTCTTCTTCTTCTTCACCTCTGCCATTATTAGTTTATTAGTATCATCCAGGACTTATGTTCAGTATTCCTCTTCAAATTACATTAACAAATGCAAATGTAAAGAACCCAAGTCAAAATTATATAACAGCATTTCATCACAAAAGCATGTAAAATTACAAGAATGCTATTTTAAAACACTGGCACTTTCAGAGACTGATAATCTCAAAAAAAAAAAAAAAACCCACAAAATTGCCAAATTGTTCTCTAAACTAAGCAGATTAAACATGATTAATGAATGAGTTTGGGTTTTATAAAGAAAAAGCAAATGGATTGGACAAATGGTACTAATATACAAAGTTTATTTCTTTGTATCTGATTTATAAAGGGACAAACCACAATATAGGAAAATATACCCTTAATTTTAAATGTGGTATAATTATGCCACAGCTTGCTTCTTTATGTCACCTTAGTCTCTGTCCAAGTGCCCATCTCTGAGCAACTACTGAGCCCACTTAACCCTTTCCTTATTCATTCTATAATTTGTTTTCTCTTTGAAAATTGGCAGTCACAAAAGTTATTTTGTTGCTACACTTAACTATTGGCTTGCCTCCATCCTTGCCCTAATTGTAGACAAACATGGTGACCTATCTGGTTTGCTCATTGCCTTACCTGAGGGACTTACAGGAATGAAACCTCAACAAATGTTTTAAATAGATGAACAACTGGATGAGTGCATGATGTCATATAATAATTACATGCTGCAAGATCTGACCACCATTCCTGTTCATCTCCAGCAACCATGTAGTCCATACCGTTGAGAGTTCATGCCTGCAACCCAAACAACCCTGTAGTTAAAGGGATGTCAGCTTTGATGGACAAGTGGTATAATCATCCTTTAAACTGGAGAGTGGGATCCATGTGAACCCACTGGACTTTTATGTAAAGAGATAATAGATAAATCACCCTTACATCCAGGAGAAGAAATGAGAAAATTTCAATGATGTATGTGTCGTTATTGACTGTCTGAAATCAAATATTTTATTTAACCTTAAAGAAACATTTCTTCTTGATGCACAAAGCCCCCAAAGTTTTGTCAAAAGGAGACAATACCAATAAATAACTATAATGACAATATTGAGAAAAATAAACTGTCTTTGAGCCAGTGGCTGACCATGCTAACTCTGATAGATGTTTTAAACATCCCATGTAGACCTGCTTCATTGTTCTGGGTACTCATCTCAAGGCTATTCAAGTAGAGACTACTAATGGCATTTAGCCATATGTCCCTTCTATATAGGAGACCCACATACTCTCCAGAGCTACCTGGGGTGAGAACGAAGGCACTGTCTCTTTCCTGTCTTATTTTATTTCCCTTGTTTCTTTGTGGGTTTCTCCACTGAGTTGTCCTCCCGGTACAGCCCTTATATCAGAATCTCCCCTCTGAGGCTTTACTTTCCTAGAACTGACCTCATACAACTACAGACACACATCTGTGAAGTTCAAGGGCATTCCACCATTCCTGCCTATGATCTTTGAGAGATTTGGTGAGTGCCAATTGCTTGTGAGGAGTGGAAGCTGAGAGGAATGATGGGAAGGCAGAGATACCCCTACGGCTCTGCTGTGGGCAGGGCCTGTTTGTTTCCTCTCAAGTCCTAACTGCCTGCCTGAAATTCCATGGCTTATGCTTTGCTGAACAAACATCCATTGCTATATTATATTTGGGAACTTTCTTGGGAAAGTCAAGGCCTTTCACATGCAGTTTTCATAACTCATGTAACCCTGCCCTCCAGGAGCCTTGGGACACAGACAAGGAGGAGAACATAGTTTTGCTTTAACTTTACAGTGTTTCTTTAAATTAGCAAATGAAAAGCCTCTCAAAATCAGGCAACCTTAATACAGTGCATGTGGTTATGTTTTAGCTCAAACCGAAACCAGCCATGCAAATCCCAATGATACTCAGATCCTACTTTTTGTTTCAAAATGTATTTCTGTTGCAGGAATAAATTGGACAGATTCATTTATCTGGTTTTGCAAGTAACTGGAAGTTTTGTAATGCTTGCCTTTGGAGTCTCTGTGAATGACATACTTTAAATCACAGTACAGCTGGAGGGCTTGTTATATCAAGTAGCAAACGATAAACAGCAAGACCTTGATAAGTCCCCCAAGTCTCACGAGCTAAGGGCTCACATTTATGGCTGTTGCTGTCCTCTGATTTGACCTCAGACTTTCCTTTGTGCCTGCTTAAGGGACATCCTGGAGGGAAAAGTGAATGAGGTGCTTCCTCTGACTTTTGTCTGGGACCTCAGTCAAGCTTTACAGTCTGGTACTCTGTTTCTTTATCAAAATAATTATTAAAACGCAGTTTATTCTGTTTCAATTTCCACTGCAGGGTAAGGATTTGGAACTGGGAAATATCTTGAAATAGCTCCCAGCTAAGCTATGTTCACCACAACATGCTTGTAAATCCAGAGAATGCACCCCCTGCCCAACCCCCAAAGACATGCTTCCTAGCCAGGTACTGGTGTGATTATGAAGAAGGGTGTGAATCCTGGGAGGAATTCCTTGGGTCTTATGTAACAATGAGAGCTATGTATCATCGAATCTGCTAATGAAGGCTTTGCTGTATTTCTGGGTCACACCTAGCTTTGTCCGTCTGCCATTTGTGGTTACACCCGCACACAGTTTCCTGGTGCCCTTTCCCCTGGAGTACCATATTTTAAAAATACTTCTGAAAGTATTTTTTTTTCTTTTTGAAACTTTATTTTCTTCTACCCACATCCAGGCCGGGCTTTGTGTGTACTAGGAGTTTATGCTGATTGCAATCTGAGGCACCATGTTCCTTTTCTTTCTTTTGCAGTATACATCTTGCATGGAGAGTTTTCCAGAAGCAGAAAGTGAACTGAAGCAGATGTGCAGTCATTTTGCTTTGACAGGGAGCTTGAACGTAGATTGATACCTTTTTTTTTTTTTTTTTCGAGACAAGGTTTTTCTGTATAGCCCTGGCTGTCCTGGACTCACTCTATAGACCAGGCTGGCCTTGAACTCAGAAATCAGCCTGCTTCTGCCTCCCAAGGGCTGGGACTAAAAGTGTGTGCCATACTTTTCCACATGCATGCGCGCACGCACGCACGTGTGTGCACATACACACAAACATACACACACATACACACACACACACACACACACACACACACTGGTCTTTGGATTTTGTGCCAATTTCATTAAGTTTGGGAGAGTGTGGGTAGATGGAGGAGCACTCTTATACAGGCAAAGGGGAGGGGGGAGGGCAGATGTGAGATGGGTGTTGGTAGAGGGGTAACCCAGAATTGGGATATCATTTGAGATGTAAATGAATGGAATGGTTAATAAAAAAAGTAATGTATGTTGCAATTGCAGTATATAGACCATAGTTAGTCTACTTTTAATTTCACTTTCAACTAAATAAATCCCCAAACTCATAGTAACTGAATAAATACCTGTATATTATGAAAAAAAAATGTTTGGCATGGGGATCTACCTGTTCTTCACTGAGTTTGAGAGTTGATTAAGATCAGAGGCAAGCGAGTGGAGAATATGACTTGATGACAATAACCCAAGAATTGTTTTACAGTTTTGGAAAACAAATCATCAGAAAAAGTGTAATGAAGAGTTCAGTTTAGCAAAGAAAAGAATGATTTCCCAAGTATTAAGATGAGGATTCTAGTGTAGAATATAGATGATATAAGATATAATAATGCAGATATGAGAAAAACTAAATCCAACGAGATGGTCCTGTTTGCTTTTTATCGCTGTCATAGACACCATGACCAAAGGCAGCCCCTGGAAAGGGAAGGGTTTATTTGTCTCACACATCCACGTTCCAGTCCATCACTGAAGGAAGCACAAGCTCAACTCAAGGTGGCAGCCTGAAGCAGAAAGCGACAGTGGGATGCTGCTCACTTGCTTTCTCTCAGGCTCATGCTCATGTACCTTCACCATATTCCCCCATCACTTGCTCAGGAGAGGTGCTACCCACAGTGGGCTGGGACCTCCCACAGCAGTCATTCCCAGGTAATTGTAGTTTGTGCCAACAAAAACTAACCTTGACAGAAGGTTTTTCCACAATGAACCGAAAATGAGAACGTTTATGTAAAAATGACAGTGGCAAAAGAACCAGAAAACGAGCAGCATGCTTATAGGTTGATCTGCTTCACAGAGCTGATGAAATTTAACACCTAGCAGTGTCAGAACTGGGAGCAGCATCAGTCTCTACACACAACCTTATGCAGTTGCATTTGCTGTGGTATGCTACCCTAGTCATTTCTTACTAATTTCAGGGAAGTGCTCCCTCTATTGTCCCACGCCCACCCCCACCCTCCCACCCCTGCCAGGACAATGCCCCTCAAACAAGTATTTTGAGTTCCCTGTTTAACAGGCATCCCTGAACTGAGTTACATTTACATTTTGGAGGTATTTAAATTCTCAGGTTTTCTTGTATCTTTAAGGTTCTGTTAGTTATTGAAGAGGATTCTCTTGGGATGACATTGAAACGCTGGTGAATGATGTCATCTTGACTACTTTCATGGACAACTTCTTTCAGCTCACGCTGATCACTAAATCCAACTTAAATGAATAATGACGTATTACCTAGGAATATGAGTATGGAACTGCATGGCCAGACATACTTTCAGGGTATTGAGCACATTTTATTGAGGGTGTTAGTATAGTGAGCCAAAGAAACATTTTGGAAACTTATCACAGGGATTAGCTGATAGGTCCCAGGGAGAAAGGGGAGACTGGGAGGTGGAAAGTGATGTAAGGATGCTTACTGTGGGGCAAGTCACTTAGCACACCCTGAACTTTTCCCATTTCTATGTTCATCTTCATTCATCTGCACCTAAAAAATGATTGTCTTACTTCTTTAAAGTTACAAAGTAACCAGTTTTATTATGGCATTTCATACACATCATTATGATTTGCTCTAATTCATCCTTCTCTCCTGTTGTTCTCTTCATACCTGCTACCCACCCAGCTGGTCCTCAGCCCTAGATTAAACTTTCTCCTTTACCAGTTTCCCTCTCCCTTAATATTTGTTAAGATCTCTTTTGTTCAAGACCCCCTAGAAAGAGATGTGTGTGTGTGTGTGTGTGTGTGTGTGTGTGTGTGTGTGTGTGTGTATGTGTGGTTTTAAAATTAAGTGATGCACATAGGAAAAAGTAGGTGGTATTTGTCTTCCTGAGTCTGGGCTATTTTGGTTTAACCCAATTATTATGCAGTTCTATTAGCTTCCTACATTTTTATTGCTGAATAATATTCTATTGTTGTACATCATATCACATCTTTATCCATTTATGGACATGTAGGCTGCCTTCATTTTATGGCTATTGTGAATAATGCAGCAATACACATGATGTCCCAGTATATCTGTGATATGTTGACTTAGAATGTTTAGTATGTATTGAAGAATAATAATATAGCTGTGTCATATGGCAGTTTTTATTTTAGCCTTTTTTCCCTTCTTATTTTTTATTCTTCTCTTGTATATTACATCCCTACTCAGTTTCCATTTCCTCCCTTTCCCCCATCCTTTTCCTCTTCCTACTTGTCCCCTTCTCTCCCAGATCCATGCCCCCTTAACCCTCCCACCAAAAAAGCAGGTCTCCCAGGGACATCAACCAAACACAGCATACCAAGCTACAATAAGATCAGGCACATACCATTATATCGAGACTGGACAAGGCAACCCAGTAGTGAGCGAAGAGTCCCACTAGTAGGCAAGAGTCAGGGACAGCCTCTGCTCCCACTGTCTGGATTCCTACAAGAACACCAAGGTACTCAGCTATAACATAGAAGTCATGCAGTTCAGACTCCTATAGGCTCCCTGATCTCTAAGTTCCCATGAGACCTGGTCAGTTGACTCTTTTGGCTCTGTTCTGGTGTGTCCCTGACCCCTTTGGTTCTTCTGATCCTATCTCTCCCTCTTCCACAGGACTCCCTGAGCTCTGTGTATTGTTTGGCTGTGGGACTCTGCATCTGCTTTCAACAGTTGTTGGATGAAGTCTCTCTGCTGTCTTTGATGATGATTCTTCTAGGCTCTGGTCCCAGAACATGCTGCAGGCAGGCCAAACTGTAGCTTGAAGGTTTTGTGCCTGGATTTCTTTCTTACTCCCTCCACTTGAGGTCTTGCGGGGCTACAGAAGATGGCTGGTTTAGGCCCTGTGCTCCCCATTACCATTGTTTTAGCCTTTTGAGAAACCTCTATACTGGTTTCAATAGTGGCAGAATCAATTGAAATTTCCACCATCAGTGTGCAAAGGCTCCTCCCTCCCTACATACTCACCAACATTGATTGTTCTCTATTTTCTTGTCAAAGGGCATTCAGACCAGGACAAGACAAAATCTCAAAAGAGTTTTAATTCACATTTTACTGATGGCTGGGGATATTGAACACTTTTCTAAGTATTTAGGAGCTATTTGTATTTCTTCTAATATATCATCAAAGACCATAAGAGAAAAAATAACAAAATTATTGTGGCATATGTTATGAATTTAAAAATTATTTTGAGTCAAGCATGGAGTTAGTAAGCAAGTGAAAGAAAGGAAGCAGTTAGGGAAAGGAGAGAAATAGAAAAAAATAAAGTTAAATAAGAAGGGAAGGAAGAGGATTAGAAAAGACTCTGATTGAGGGGAAGGGAAACAAACAGGAAATTAGAACAAGATACAAAAAGTTCAAAAACAAAATCGAGTAATTATAGGAAGAGGAATTTTAAGAAAGATAATATATCAAATCTAAAGTATAGTAGAGGGAAATAAAATGTGTAGATTTGGGGTGTGGGTGACCACAGGATACAAAGAAAAAAGTCTAAGGAAAAAAGATTGATAAATAGCAGAAAACAGAAAAAAAGATTGCTAAATAATAGACAATGAATAAACAATATTAGATGAATGAATATAAGGGAATCAAAACATTAAAAATTAGATTAAAAAATAAATGGTGGAGAAGTGTCTAGGTGCCTAAAAGGATTTGTTGCTCATATAGAGGACCTGGGTATGGTACCCAGAACCCATATGGCAGCAGACAGCTGCCTGTAACTCCAGTTCTAGAGGAAGTGGCACCTTTTTCTGGCCTCTGGGGGCACTTCACACATGTGTTGCACAGATATACATGGAGGCAAAACAGCCATATACGTAAAATAACAGAGTCTTTTAAAAACACAAAAATGTAAGAGAAAATACTGTCTGAAGAATAAGAGACAAGGTTCAAGAAATAAGTTAAAAGGAAGACATGTTAGAATGACCACCTTTTGAGTGCTGGAAAACTGAGACTAAAGTTATATTCACAGGTGGGGGACAGCTGGACATATGGACTCTTATTTCCCTATTGCTGTGTCTATTAGGTAAATCTGGAAGAAACCTTCCTTCTCATAACAAGGGGTTCTGCTTTCTATATTTAGCTTTGCAGTATGGGCTGGGCAAAGTCACCCATCCTCTGGAGATGTCCGTAGGTCCTGAGATGACGACTGTTTTAGGCAGGTGGACACTGTTTTTCTGGCTGTGTCAGAGCGCAGAAAGCACTGAGATCTACACTGTAGAGAACCCGTCTTCGTACCTTCAAGACTTTCTAGCTGCCAATCAGCCTTCTGGAGAAACGAAGCTGTATGTGTCACTTGCCTTGCTAGCACCTTAGTGTTCTTGGTATTTTTCCAGTGAAAGGCAGCTAGGTGGCTCTAGGCTTATTCTACCCACGGACCTCAGGTTCAGAGCTATCAAACTCAGCTGATGAGCTTCGTCCACAGACACCATGACTAGGTCCATAGTCTCTATTCACTTTCTAGCTCAAGCTAAGCCATTTGCTGCTTGCATCTTTTGGCTTGCCCACATCTATCCTCCTGCCCTCCAAACCGGCCTCCTGGTTTGTCCCTCACACTTGGGCTGTGGTAGGTCAAACTAGATCCCCTGGCTTGTTTGATTTTCTGCTCTCAGCCACCTAGACTATATGTCAGTTTTGAACTCCCAAGGCTGTGCCCAGCTAATTCCTCCCATTCACAAAGCCTGAGCAAATGAGATTTCTCTGCATTGTTGACCATTTGGGGGAGAAATTACTGTCTAAGCGAGTCCCGCATCTGGATTTGAGGTTTGTTGGCTTGTATTCAGAGTGTCTTTTGCTTGGGCACTTTTGCGATGATGGGGTGATGTGTCTCTCCTCCCCACTAGGAGGAAGCTGGAGCTGTTCTGATCTGCCTTGTTTCTAGACATCTTCAGCGATTCTCATGACTTGTCTTCACTTTCTCCCAAGAGGCGGGAATCAGTATTTTTGCCTTTTCTTACCTACTCATTCACTGGGGTCACATGGGATTCTGCTTCCAGGTCCTGGCCCTGTCTGGGTTCCTGTCCTGACTTCCTTCAATGATGAACAGTGATGAGAAAATGTAAGCCAAATAGTCCCTCTCCTCCTCATGTTGTTTTGGTCATGGTGTGTCATCACAACAATAGTAACCCAAACTAAAGCAAGACCCCATGGCTAGCTGTCCTTGCTTGGTATCCTAAGATGGTGCTCACAGAATGCAAACATTCCCACTAAAATTCTCTTATGTCTTGTTGGATTTTTTTTTTTTTTGGAACGCAAAATAAACATATATTATATGACATTCACAAGTATCTCAATTTCTGACTTGGAATGTTACTGTTACTTTTCTGGCCTAGTAGACTAGTCTGGCCTGGTTTATGACTGTCCTAATGTACAGCACAAGGCAAAAAATGAGGATAATGGGTAGTTAACCTTCATGCCTTCATGAAAACTCTGCTTTTCTGACTAACTTATATTTTGTGCTGGAAGATCTAGAGTTGTTAATGGCTTTGTCATGTTAAATTTAATTCTTCTCTCCATCATTTCTTTGTGCTGGGGAGTTGTCTTGTGCTCTGTATATTCAGATGCTGATTTCTGTGTCCTGAGATCTAGTTATAGTTCCACTCTAATTGTAATGAATACTGAAAAATCTCCTGTATCAATGTCTTATAAAGAATGTTCCCCAATTATCTCTGATTAGTTAATAATGGATGAACAGCTAATAACTAGGCGGGAGGCAGGTGAGGTCCAGGAGTAGAAGGACCACAAGGTGGAAAAAAAGGAAGAATATCTGTGAGGTCAGGCATGAAGAGTAGTTGCCAAGATAGTTTTTTATGAGGACCCACAGAGCAAGCCAGGGAGGTTCAAACTGCAAGTCACTTGGGGCATATAGCTGGGGAAGTATGTAGATAGCATAGAATATCAGGAATAGCTGCATAGTTATTGTGCTAAAAGCTTGTGGAATAAATCAAAAGGTTTTATTTCAATTATTTGGGAGCTAGCTGGGTCAATGTTCTTTAAATTTCATCTTATAGGACATTGAACCCAAAGCCTTAGACTTGGTAAGAAAGTTCTCTACCATTGTGCAATATCTACAATCCAAGTTTCTTTATTATTTAAGGAATAATGTTTATAATACAAACATGAATTGGCCTTTCTACCTAGCCTCTGTCTGCAATGAATAGAGAAGGACATATTGATAGAAAGTATTTGGAAGTCTTGTTAGAGTGCATGATAAACTCATCAGATCACTGAGGCTCACCTGGTGAAAAGATATTCTTACAAAGCTGGCTTTTGTAGACTTAAGTTGCTTCTACAATGCTTTGATTTGTTAAGGTGCTAGTTTATTTGCTAAAAACATCAATGAAGAACAGTTTTTTTCCAAGTGCAAATTGGATGATGCAGAACCAACAACTTAAGTTGGAGATGAAAATAAAAAAGAACAGGAACAACAGAAACAGTTGGTGTTGGAGAGTAACTGTGAACTCATGTAAACTGGAATATGTTTAAAAGGGAAAGCATATGTTACTAATGATCAAGAAGCCTTAGCAAGTTTAACCTTGAATATCTGGTAGCCCTGAGTAATAGGAAAAGTTAATGCAAACTTTTGTAAACTAAAAGCCATATAAGTTAGGGTAAGAAAAATATGTATACATTGTGTATGTGTGTACAGACATATCCATACACTTCAGTATCCAAGAAGAAATCTTGCTGTTTCTAATAGTTAAGGCAGAGAATCAGCCTGAGCATATGTTGACAGACGAAAATGCAGCAAAGTGGGAATATAAGCAGTGTACAACTATACGAATATATGAAAACATAAAAAAAATCACATCATTGGAATATTTTTAATATATTACATATATGTGATAATATAATGTAATTATATTTTCCATTCCTTTTCCCCCCTGGAAACCCTCCCATATACTCCTCTATGCTCTTCTTAAAACATGTAGACTCTTTTATTTATTGGTATTACATACATATATATATATATATATATATGCATATATTCCTAAATATAAGTTATTCAGCCCATATAATGTTACTTGTACATGTGTTTTCTGGGCACTGAACAACAAACTGGTGTGTGCTTTCCTGGAGAAGTTATGTTTCCTGCTCACCTCTTCCCTTAGTTGCCTATAGTTCTTTGTAAAAGCTTTTCCTGTCTTCTTTGGCATGTCCATTGGTGCCATCTTTCTTTTGGCATGCCATGTCTTGGCAGTCATATTGGTGAGACTTTATGAGTATAACTTCTGGCATAAGTAGGAAATATAATTAACTATGAAGAATAAAGAATTTGGTCACTTAAGACAACATGCAATGTCTAGGAAGATATGCTAGGTGATAGAAGGCCAATCTCAGAAAGAAAAATGCTACAGGATCTGCATTATGTATGGAATCTAGGTGAGTCTTCTCATGGAACTGTAGAGGAGAGAGGTGGTTACCATGAATTGAGAACAGGATGAAAGCGAGAAGTTGATCGAAGAATCAGCTATGTAGGGTGTATGCATTTTATAGTATGGTAACTCTAGTTAATGTACCTGCTATTTCGCAGAAAAAAATTTGCTAAGACAATAAATATTGAATGCTCTCTTCATACATATAAAACCATGTAACTGTGTGAAGCAATAGATATGTTAATTAACTCCAAGGTGGTAACCCTTTCATAATTGAATACATCAAACATGATGTTATACTTTATAAACCTACACAAATTTTTGTCAATAACCCTTCAATAAAACTAGAGAAAAAATAAAATTAAAAATACATTCTTCATTTACATTTCTGAAGTACTGTAAAGAATATTAAACTATATCTCAATAACTGAAGTTCATATTTCCTCTTAACAATTTTAACAAGTTCCCTGGCATACCAGAAGTACCTTTCTCCTCAGGGTCTCTTATTTAATGATTCTCAAACTTCTTTTGGCGTGGGTTTTTTGTTATTTTCTTTTTCATCCTATACCAATTCTGCAATATGTGAACTCCAAATATCTCTTTGGCAAGAATATATCCTTCTGGGAGGATCAGAAGAAAAAAGAAATCAACCTGGCCTAGGGTAATCCTTGTTACTAGCTGAGGTAGGCAGAGCTGTTATTTATTGTGGAAGGGGAAGGGGAAATGGAAGAGAAAATGGGGGGGGGAGATGTAAGGGAAGGGAGAGGGTAAGTAGGAGGGAAAGGGGAGGGGCAGAAGGTGGGGGAGGGAAACTAGGAGGGGAAGGAGGAGGAGAAGAGAGAGGAGAAGGAGTAGAGGAAGTGGGAATGGAATGGGGAGTCAAAGAGGGAGGAGAAGAGGAAGCCAAAGGGGAAGAGGATTGGGAGAGGAAGAAGAAGGTGAAGGGGAAGCTCTGTGTTCTCAGCTCTCTTGGTCAGCTCCTGTGTCTGGATCTGGTTTTGGGCCCTAAGCCTGAATCTAGTGCCTAGGTCTGGTTTTCTGCCCCATATTGGTGCACCAAATACTGCTGGCCTTTTGCAGACCTGCCCAAGTTATAAGTAAAATTATATAATAAATCCATCTGGTAATACTGGGTTCTGCACTATTACGTTGCTGTAATCAGAGAGTTTCTTCACACACCTAGAACTATGATGAAGCTCAAACCTTGGTTGTATTTTATGATGATCATGAGTATAAAAACTCTTCACTTCCCTGTCTTTCAGCGAAGAAGACTGAGGCTTGCTAAGGCTTAGAACTTGCTAAATTATAGAGCCCAGATCTCTACCCCTGAGGAAAAGAGTAGGTGTGCTCCTGCATGTCTATGAGACAACCCTAGTGTATTCATTGAGATTGTTTAGGAGTCATAAACCTTTTTTTTAGATGTGCTATAATAGGGCATGTTTAGCTGTAAGTCCACGATCATGTTAGCAAATGAACTTCCTTGTTTTGCAAATTGCTAGTATGAACAGAGTGTCTACAAATCCCTCTGAAAAATGAAGCCAATCCAAAAATAAGTACATGTGAGTATAGGCTCTTTGGCATATGCACAAAAGTGAGCAGAACACACAGCAAGACTGGGCTGTTTTTCATCCAGTTGGAAAGGTCTGTCATTGGCTGAGCGTAGGTGCTATTGCCAGAAAGACATCAACCATTTTTAATACACAGTCTACATTTTATGGCTGCTTGAGAGATATCAGATGAACTGTCTGCTGTAAATCAATAATAATTTGCTTTAGAATAATGAGGGACTAAAACTGTTTCTAATTACTCTCCAAATGCTTAGCATATTTTGAAAACCAATTATTTAAAAAATTTAGGTTTCTTCTCTGTCTTTAGAAAGACCTGGAGGAGGGTCGGGGAGGGATGGAAGAAAAGTAGTGAAACATTTTTGAAAAGCAAAGCAATGTGAAAATAGGGGGAGAGTGTATGCATTCCCAGCTTTGTTTTGTAACCCTAGAAGCAATGGTTCTGAGAGCCACACCTTACAGCCAGGCAGTTGTTACTTTGCCCTCCATGTCCTTTCAGCTCATTGGCTGCCTAGTGATTGTCTAGTCTGCATTATCAACTAAGGATTATGACTTGAATATACTGAAAATCTCTGCTTTTTCATCCAAATCATGGTCTTTGCATGCTGGCAATGCATTTTAGTGATTGGGTAACTGGAGCGTGTCTTGGAATGTAGATGGATGAATCCTGCTTTCTGTCTGGTCCTTTTTTTTTTCAGTATTTAGACTGCATCATGGGAAAAGAAAAATGTAGGCTCAATTCATCCATTAATTTGATACTGTTATAATGTCTATTTTTCCTGAGGACTTTCTTATGAAATTGGAAGGGGAAAAGGAATCTGCTGGGGTGGAGAGAAGTAAAGGATATTTTTTCCCTTTAAATGTATCTGAGGGAATCTAAAGTTATGCCAGCATTTTAAGAGTAAGCTGGTGGTTAATAAGCTGTTATAGTTGCTGCCTTAAAAGAAAAGAAAAACAAGAAAGAAAGAAAGAAAGAAAGAAAGAAAGAAAGAAAGAAAGAAAGAAAGGAGAGAAAGAAGAAAAGAAGGAAGAAAGGAAGGAAGGAAAGAAAGAAAAAAAGAAGCAGTGGTTTTACTTGTAGACTGCCCTCTAATCCCAGGCTTATTTGGGGCAAGGAATGAAAATCCTGCAGAATATTACAGCAAGACAATAGTACATTTTGAGCTGGGTTCTCTACCCTCAATGAGCTTTTCTTTAGTAAGTTGCCATGAATGTGGGAATTTCAGCTTCTGGGTGTTCTAATGTGTGCATAGCATTTTTAATTATTTTTTATTCAGTAATGAATGCAATATGGTTTTATTTTTGTGTTGGTCACTTTTTGAAATACAGTGATTTTTTTCCCCCAGTAAGCACTTAATCTCCACAATTTGATTCTGTGTAAAATTTGCTGAGAGCTGTTAGCTTCAATGTCCTCATATTTCACTGGGGATGTAGCTGCATATTTTGCCATTTAGAGTTGATGTGGTCATGCTCCTATGCTCTGTCTAATGGGACGTAGGCACAAAAGGTAGCTGCATCTAGGCCTGGCTCATAAAACCCTTTTGTTCACATCTCCTTCTGTTTCCTCCATGTCTCTGTGTAGGATAATGGCTGAGGGCTCTGAGGACCCAGAAGAGAGTCAAGATTTGGAAGGAGCCTGAGACACTGAATGACCATTCTGAAGACCACACCACTAGAAAAAAAAAAAAAACCTATTTGCTACCCAATGACCATCATTAGGGTGAAAACCTTATAGTGTTAGTCACTTCTTTATGGAAGAGACTTTTTATGAGCACCTGTCTTCTCTTTCTTTGCTGACACTGGGGTGGTTTATGTAATGACTATGATGACAATCTCACATGCCGAGATGATCCTCTTCTCAAGTAGGGTGTTCAGATTCTGTCTTGACCTCTGCTTCTTACGGTCATATGACCTTAAGTAATAACTAGCCTTCCTCTCTGGCCTAAAGTGTTTATTAGAAGAATATAGTTTGAACTGAAGTCTTCAGTATAACTTGTGGTTTTACAGTAAATTGGAAAACTTTGTGCCAAAAGAACTTGTCATAAGAATACAGATGCCTGATCCTATCAAAAGAGCTGTTGGAGAGCCATGTTCATGGAGGACAAGAATCAGTCAGTGCTGGGGACCCAGGCATCAAAAATACTGTCATTGGTACCAAGTATCAATTAGAATAGAAGGAATAATTTTCAGGCCATGGTAACCAAGTTCATAATAATGTATTTCATATTTCAAAATTGCTAAAATAATAGAATTTTAATCACACTAGTATGATAATTATTGAGTTAGCTAGATATATTTATTAGCTCTCTATAATCTATCCCTAGAACAAAGCATTGTACTTTACCCATAAGTATACATAACTATTAGTTTATTAGAAATAAATTAAGTCCTGGCATGAGTCTTCTCTGAGGTTTATTATTTTTTTTCATCCTTATTTAAAAGTTAGATGTTTTTTTAAAAAACATGCACAAAATTTTAATAACTCTGATGGCAAATATATTAATTTAAAAACATTTAAACATTTTAAAACAGTAGACTTATTTAAGAATATAGATTTTTCTTTAAAATGGGAGGACAAGTGAGTAACAAGAACACTGACCATGGTACTAAGATTCTGTGGTTTAACAGAACTTTTAGGCAGGTTGCTGCTTGATAAGTTAGAAATGTAAACTGGGCTCACTGAACTTCTCTGTAGATCTGAGTTAGGAAGAGCTCATGCAGCAACTGTCCTCTGCCACGACGGCTGTCGATGACCCATTGGGGTGATGTATTTCACTGCCGTGTGTTCTTTCATCTTCCATTGGGTGGCTTTGCTCACATGTCATCTGCTCAGTTCTTGAAGGTCCCACTGGGGTGACATATTTCTGTTCCCTGCATTCTCCCGCCTGGCATTCAGTGAATGAGAGGTTTCTCATGTGACCAGTGAGCAGTGATTTAAGACCATTATGCAGGTATCTTTAGGTTCAGCCTCAGAATTTCCAGAAGGTCATTTCTATCACATTCTATTAGCACAAGAAAGTCACAAATACAGCTCAGATTTAAGAGACAAGGAAATGGACTCCACTTTTTCATGAGAAGAGCTTCAAATTTTTATTAAAAAGTGGTATGGATAAAAGATGGGGATGTTGGAAAAGAATTGTGGCCACATTTGCAGTTCACTGAATTTGTTTCATATGGAATGGCTGCTCCTTGGTAGGGGATGGCTGATTGATTCCAAGCTCACTAAAGAATTGGAGAAGACAGTTTTCTAAAGTATCTAGAAGGAGGGACATTGAGGGACCATGTCTTGGCTTTGAAATATGTCATCTTACCTATGTGACTTCAGAAAAACACAGCAAAGTTTTAAAATTATGTTGTCATCTACTGTGTGGCATAAATTATTCTCGAGGATGTGGGACAGAGAATATGAAAGTAAGGCACACTGGTTTTTACCAGAGTGGGCAGTGGAAGATGAGATATCTATATATTTCAGAGACCATTTTCTTTTGTTTTCTCAAAAACCAATACCCTAAATATCAACCTGGGTTTGTTCTTCCTGTAGCACTTAAAAGCCTTGAGAATGTCTTTGCCACTGCTCAATGACTAGCTTTAAGCAGGTTTATAGATTTCAGGTGAGCTCTCCCTACATACAGAAGCAAGGAAGTATAATGGTGTACTCAATTTTCTTGGCACCCAGGAAGATATTCCTTGAAATCAGAGGCAACAGATAACTTGAATTGAGTCAATGACGTAGTCAGCATATCTTACAAGATCCTCCAGGGACCTTGCTTTCCTTTTCTACCAGCTTCTTGGAAATAGATTTCTATGAAAAGGGTGTTTTAGAATAGAATGAGTGGGTCCAGATCAGCTTCTTGAATAACTAGCAGCCCTCCTCGAAGATTTATTTTGAGTGTTTATGGATGTGAATAGAATACTTATGAATATGACCAGTAGATAACCATACCTAATGTTAAGCTATTATGATATAAATGCTGATGATTGCAATCAGGGCTGCATATCTTAATTAGAGAAACATAGAACTATCTCCCAGGAAAGTGAATCTTGGTATTTTTTTTTTTTTTTTTGCCTCATTGGCTCTCTTTTTCATTTCCTAAGTGTCTTAACATAGAATGCCTTTACCATCCAATGAACCAATTATGCAAGTATTTGTGTCTTTATGGTATAAGGACAAGTAGGTATGCATTTATCCATTGGGCCTATTTGAATTTTGCCCTTGCAATAAGATGTATTAGAGACATAATTCATATTAAATATGATATCCACATGTTGATATGCACAGCATGTATTGATATGCAGAATACTTGTGTCAAGAATCTGCATAAACACAGTCCTCAGAGTGGTGCTTCCAGATAGGGCCTTTATTAGCTTCCTTTTTACAAACAGGGATTTTGGGGGCTTCTGGAGCAGAGATGCCATAGCCCATGAGAGTGGAAGCTGTAGAACAAGCATTTGCACACACATATTTGCCTCTCCCAAAGCTTGATTGATTTATCAGGCACAACAGAGACATTCATTATTAGTCTCAGGACATGATCTTGTGGTATTTCCCAGGTTGTTTTGGAACTCAAGATCCTCCTGTGTCCATCTCCCTAGTGCTAGAATTACAGGTGTGAGCCACCCCACCCAGATCAAGACCTCTCAGGTCTTAACTATGATTCATAACTCGTGAAGATGATGATGACTGACATTTCTGCATATTCACTGAGGCTTCTCCTGGGATACTTTAAGCCTTCGTAGCCATCATCTAAGACGGACATTATTATTGTCTGTAGTCGTATTGTAGCCTGTTTCCAGTGCTACCATAAACACTCGTAAATATAAATCAGTTTCTAGCTTGTAGCCGAGAACACTGTATTGGAGCATGAGTCACCGGCCATACAACCCTGTGAGAACTTTCAAAGAAAGTGCCTCTGGCATCTTGTCTGCTCAGTTTGCGTGTGCTGCAACCCTTGTTTTGTTTTTTGTTTTTTTCTCCAAAAATAAAAAATAAAAAACAAAACAAGGAGAAAATGGGAAGCAGGGAAAGTACTGTGGAGGCTGAAGCTGGCTAAGGCATCTCCCTAGGTGAAGAGGAGATGTGGAAATTCACATGTCCTATTATATGAACTTCTCAGTTGCAGAGAATCTGCTTCTGCTGAAATCAGGGAGGTAACAGTACTGCTTCCTGGTCAGGGGCTTCCCGGGAGCTTGGAGCAGAAGGGGAAAAAGCAGCGGACACCAGATCGTGAGCAAGCAGCCTCCCTGTCTGGCTCGGTTTTCGCTATGATCAAAAGTGATGAGGAGGAAAAAAGAAAAAGAAAAAAAAAGTAGAAAAACAAAACCGAGACAGAAGGTAGGAGGAGACAGGGCAGTTCCAGCCTCAGCTAGCCGGCTCGGTTCCACTTCCTTTTGATTGTCCAGAAAAGCTAAGAAAACTAAAAACAAGGCTGGACTTCGGTGGAAACATGGAAACAGCCCTGTGGAAGCCTTACATTAAACAATCGGCCTGTGGGTCAATTGTGAAGGGCGTTAATGTGTGAGACCCCGATAAAGAGATTTGCACGAATGGCCACAAAGCATTTTGTATTTAAATATGGGCTCCAGGTTGTTCTACCCACAGCATAAATACAAGTAAGGTGGGGTGGGGAGGGGATTTGGAAATCAGCCGATTTTAAGGAAGCCAACACAAACACTCGAACAAACGCGACATTTCGCACAGCCTTTGTGCTCGTTTCTAGTTGTTGGCATGAACTCATAGGAACAAGAAGAGGCCATGAGTCGAGTTGTGGAGACTGTGTATGCTAGGCTGGTAATAAAACATCTGGTTTATCTGCAAACAACCTCCTTGTCACGTATGTGGCAGTTTCTGAAGGTAGCAGGCTTGTTTGTTTTGTTTCTTGGTGGTAGGAAAAGCTTAGAAAAGCATGGAGCAACAGCTTTTCAGCACCATCCGTCTCAGCATGTGATAGCCCGAAGAGGCCAAAGACGGCTTTTAAAAATTGGTGTTTAATATAAAGGCATATATTTTAGCCTTTTTAGCAAACTCATTTTGTATGAAAGAGTACTTGAGACTTGATTTGCCAAGCTGTCTAAAATTAGGCAAAGCTGGATATGGTGCCTCAAAATATTTGGCAGACTTCCCTACAAAACCACATTTGAACATTTTTAATATATATTGCGATAGAAAAGAATAATTATTTTCTACTGAAGTCTTCAAGTGAGAGAAATATATTTGTATAACCCTTTCAAAGAAAACTGTCATATTGTAAGACTATTATGTTTGGGATCATATCCTCTACCTGTGGTTTGTGGCTTGCTTATCTTAGGAAAAGCAGGCATTGGCTAGACATTACTCCATTCTTGTGTGAGACTGCTACCTGGAGCAAGGTGTCTTGGCCAATAGCCTTGAACCACTGGCTAAGAAATCTCCCGGATAAATGCTTTGGAACCCTTCAGGTGTGATGCCGTGGATGATTTGGGAGCAAAGTCTATCATGAGTAACCGTTTCTCCCCTTCATTCCAACTTGGGGACTTGATTTAGAGAACACTGTGTTTCTCTTCCTCTATTCCTTTCTCCAAAAAGGTTTACCTTCAGTCGGAACATCTATATGCTCAAGGTACTGCTCTGAGGTTAGTTTCTATATTAGTGTGGCATGCCTCAAACAGAGATTTCTTACGTATGTATTTGGTTATATACAAATTTGGGTATCCATAGATTATTTGGGAGTATGTCTGGATAAAAGCCCTGAGTGAGTTGGAAGAATAAGGGGAGAAAGGAAAGAAGATCAGTAAGGAGTTTTAAAGACATAAATTACTTCCACGGAGTTTAATCATGCTAGGAAATGTCTGGGTCACCTGCCATAGAGGACAGCTGACAGTTGTCCCTCACAGGATGAGGCAACTGAGGCATTTTTTCTTCAGCTTAGGTTCCACTGTGTAAGTCATTCATGAGCTCTTTACTTTCCATTTGGAAACTGCCCAGCATGCCTCAGATTGACAGAGCTTGGTCCAAATCTGGGGGGTGGGATGGGAGGGGCTTTATACAAAGCCCCTCCTGTATATATCTATACAGGAGAACTGGGTGTATCTGAATGGGACACTTTGCAAGTTCCCTCGAGTCTAGCTCAAAGGATGTTGGTTATAATCTAGGGTCATTAGCAAGAGCTACTGTTTCCCTTTACTTTCCCATTGCCTGGAAGGAAAGGAGGCAGAAACTTTAAGCCAATGGTAATGTCACATTTATAGTCAAGACCAGACAGCACTGAATTAAGGCATGCATGCTTGCTGCTCAGTTTCCTCTTTCACCTAGTCTAGGACCCAGCCCATGACATGATGCTGCCCAAATTTGGGGTAGATCTTCCCACCATTTCTATTAACCAAATTAAGACAGTCCTTCATAGGACTGATCACAGATCCGTCTCACTGGTAATCTAGGTTCATTTGCTGGCTTATGTTCCTCCAGGCAGACATACTGCAAGGTTTTGTTCATGCTCTGGCCTGAACACACCCTTGGTACATGTAGCAGTATGAAGGAATCTTACAGACATTGCCCTGGATGAGAGAACCCAGACAAAAAGCAGTGCATTCCTTATACTCTATTTAAGTAGGCTTGTAGGGCATGTAAAACAGCTCTGTGTGATACAACTAGATTAGTGTTTTCCTAGGGACAAGAACAGCTGACTAAATAGGAACATAAGAGAACGTCCCAGAGTGACAGAGTATTTTTTATTTGATTGGGGTAGGTGTTACATAGGTGTGCACATTTATCAAAACTTAAAACTTATATGTTTTATTTTCAATATCCTATCCCCTGCAGTGGGAAGAGAGGATGGTGCTGACCCAGGTGCAGAGAGCTCTGAGCCAGAAGACACCTGCCTAAGCTTTGATCCTCACCTAAGAAATTAGAAGGTCAGACAGGTATTGCAAGGGTCATCCTTGATGGTTTTCATCCTGTAGGAGGGTGTGTTGTTCATGCAGCTCTGAGTATGTTCTTTTCCTAGTTCATTCTGCGCTTTTGTTTTGTTGCCTACTAGTCATTTTCAGACTTACCCAGCAGGTTTTGGATGTTTCTTTCTGGTATGAAACATGCACCTTATTTTCACTTTCACTGAATGAAGAAAACTGACTCTTTTCTCCATCATCTGGCACACACACAAGGGTTGGATAGCCTATATATTTTGAAAGTGTGTGTGTGTGTATGTGTTTGTGTATGTGTGTGTGAGAGAGACTTGAAATAGATGAGCCTTAAAAACCTATACAGTAAGAAACATAAACTAGATGAAAACAAGCTATAATGCAAATAAAATATGAAGCTGTATCAGTTTATTGATAACTGAAAATCAAGACCAGATGAGACTGTGAGTGTCTGGGTATTTAGTTTATAAGAGGAGGTCACCGTTTCATAAAATCTAAGCCTATCTTGCCTCAGTGACCACGATCAACACGGTTTTTGTTTATGCCTTTTCTTAATGTGTGGAGCAAAGTAAGCAGCGCGTTTGAAGTTCTCTCTGCCTTTTGACATCATGAAATGGTGCATTTCAATTTATTATTCTATTTGGGGTGAGAAGGCAAGAAACACCGGGGAGAAACCTGGAAGTTAAAATTTGTCTCCAGGAAAGCACACACTAAGGGCCAGAAATAGGGAAGAGAAGCATCCGGAGGCAGGTAGGAGGCACAGTGGAGTAAGGGAGGAATCCTGGGCTGCTTCTCTGAGCAGAAGGAAGCACTCATTTTCACAAGTCACTTCACAGAGTGGAAAAACAAATATGGGTTAGGAGTAGGGAAAAGTGCTGTGCCTGATGTGGTCCATGGACAATAGCGTCAAGCATAGTTGGGAGTTTGCTAAAAATGCTTATTCCCTGTTCTCAATCCTTCTCAAAACAGAACCCCTAATGATTCATCATTTTCTGTTTTCATACTGGCAAGTCAAAGGTCTTGTTCAATTGGTAGCCCTGTTCTAGCAGGCGAAAAAGGATGTTGTTAGCTTACAAAATATCTTTAGAAATTAAATTTATTGCCAAAACTTGCAAATACAGTTTTTTTTTTTTTTTTTTTTTTTTTTTTTTTTTTTAAGTTATAACTGTGTCTTCATCTGGAACTGAAGGTCTGACATCACTTAATCCACCCTAATGTTTAGCCCAGTCTCTCCCGGTCAGTTAGAACCTGGACCGTTCATTCTTTGCAGGCTTCTCAGGCCTACAGTCTCTTCTCAGTTCCAAGGTCAATGTGGTTTAGCACTGACCTTGGCAGTTTGTTTAGTGGTTGGTGCAAAAATGGGTGTGTGATCCAGCCCAGTGGCCAATAAAATACAAAAGACATTCAAGTCTTCTAGAGAAAGCTTTTTTTTTTCCTCTCTTGGGAGATCTCTCTTATTCCCCTTGACACCATGTGTTGATGTGACACTTATTTTCATGTTACAGTCTGTGAGTGAAACCAGATTAAGCCAGAGTAGTATAAACTTGAAGAAAACTTGGATCCTGAGAACTCCAAGGAGCTGTGGAACCTCCCACCCTGAGTCCCACCCTACCCTGCACTTAAAGCCGAGAATCACTGCACAGTTCCTTATTGTTTCAGAATCTTGATTCCTGGCAACCAGAACATCTTAATTGATTCAGAGGGAAAGCAACTCATCAGCAGTTGTCTGTGCTTTTTCCAACTGCCATTGTTACTTACTGCCTCATCTGGGATAAAATTTCCATTGTTGAGTCTCAGCGCAATAAACCTTGTTGACGTTCCTCTTTTGGACTATAGTTCCAGAGTCATTCTTCTATACAGAAGTGCCTCATAGCTCGTGGAAGAAGATCTCAGTTACCACTGTGCATGGACAACAGCATGGATTTACTATTGTAATTTTTATAAAATAATTATATCTGGCTGTATCTGAATGGGACACTAATTTACCGGGAGAGACTGGGCTAAACATTAGGGTGAGTTAAGTGATGTCATACCTTCAGTTCCAGATGAAGACACAGTGATAACTTAAGAAAACAAACAAACAAACAAACAAACTGTATTTGCAAGTTTTGGCAATAAATTTAATTTCTAAAGATATTTTGTAAGCTAAAATTAGTAATTTTTAGTGTTGCTAAGCTTTTGTTTTCTCTGTGAGCTGCTAATCTACCTTAATGCAAATTAAATGAAATGATTACAGTAGTCTGATTCCAGTTTTGGATGTTTTACTACACAGAGAGCCTTAAAGACTCACCATTCCCTGTTTTCTTTGTGCCCCACATCTGGAAAAGCTGATAAGAAAGCACAGTGTTCTTTCTTAGGCTATTGATAGGAGACTGTACAAGGTCCTGTCTACACATGGAAACTTTGACCCTGCCTGTCACCAGCACTTAGATCTCTACAGCAGCACCTTCCTGTCAGGGCACCTTCAGATCACCTTTATGTGTGTGTGTGTCTAGGTCCACCGTACTTAGAATCATGGTGTGAGTTACAGGGTTTCATATGTTGGTATGTGGGGGCACTATTACTCTGAATATCAAACCAATTTTTCTTTTGTTTGTTTGTTTTTGTTTTTTTCAAGACAGGGTTTCTCTGTGTAGCCCTGGCTGTCCTAGAACTCACTCTGTAGACCAGGCTGGCCTGGAACTCAGAAATCTGCCTGCCTCTGCCTCCCAAGTGCTGGGATTAAAGGTGTGTACTGCCAAATTTTTGAGTGATGGTCCACCCTGTTCCAATGGCATAGACATGGCAATGCCATGTGCAGGGCAAATATTATTATTTTAAATTGGCATATGTTGATACATGTTTATGGAGGTCAGAGGTCAGTCCCAGGTGCAGTTCCCCAGGAGCCATCCACCTTGATTTTGAGGAAGGTTCTCTCACTGACCTTGAACTTACTAAGTAGGCTAGGTTGGCTGATCGGTGAGCCACACTGATTTGACTGTTGGCTCTTTCCCAGTGTTTGGATTATAAGCACACTGGACAGGGTTATTATATGGGTACTGGGGATTGAGCTCTAGTCCTCACCCTTACATAGGAAGTGCCTTATCAACTGAGCCACCTCTCAAGAGTCATTGTATTAAATGTTAAGGATGTCCTCAAGCAGTCACCAACCTGGAAAATAGTAAAATGTCTGTGTGTTCGCCTACCTCTAACAATATTGCCTTTCTACCATTCATGTTCCATAAATCTTTACTTCCCCAGAGTCCCTTTTAGATAGAAAGCAAATTCTAGTATGCACTGACCTAGAAGTACTTAAGCACAGAACATTTTTAATCTTCCTTCGGGTTTTTTATTATAAAATTCTTCAACATCAAATATCCAGGTGGCATCAAGCTTTCCTAGGTATCTTTTATGACCAGATTTCCAATTGTAATTTAGCTAGAGTCTGTATATCCCAACTTTCTGCCTATTGATTTCATTTCTTTACTATTTTATCTTTACTGACATCACTACTAATCTGAAGCTCTACCTAAAGGATGGAGTCTGTCAACTTCATACTCTACAGGATCCCCTGCACCTATTGAAGTCTGCACACTAGTGAGGAAATGAGCAAGTACTGAAAAGAGTGACACACACACGCTCACACACACACGTCTGTGTATGTGTGCGTGTGTGTCAGTTACCTTGTTCACACATCATTGGTGTACATTTATGGCTTGTCCTTTTGGGTCTCCAAAGCCAAAGGACTCATAAGTAGGCTATCTTACTCCTAGAACTGAAATTTCAGATGGTTGTGAGCCCACATGTGGATGTTACGGACATGAACCTGGGTCCTTTGCAAGAGCAGTAAGTGCTCTTAACTGCTGAGTCATGTCTCTAGCCCCTTCCTTTTGCATTTCCTCAAAAGGAAGAAAATTAGAAACTGAGCTGAAACTTGTTAGATTTTCCTGAGCAAATTCTCTGAAGATTATACTGAGTAGGAACATGTACCAACAGGAGTAAATGATAACTCAATAGAGATGACTTTAAAATGAAAAGAAGCTGAATTAACGAAGTTGAATCATCTTTATCCCGAGGATTTACACAGCAACTGCAGACATAAAACGCATTTATGTGCTTATATCCTTATTTTTTTATCAGTATTTATAAAAGATTCTTTAGACATTCTAAAGCCAGTCTTCAATTTAATTCAAATAAAATTACATGTGAATTGTTCTTAGTCATTACAAATTCTGCATGGTTTATGATTCAGTTATTAAACAAGTTATTTCTTTGAAACAACATACAATTTTAATCCTAATCTGTAGGGACATGGAGTAAGTATCTATGAGTTATCCAGGCTGTGTATCCAGGCCATCACAACAAATATGGTTTACAGTTGGTTTTCTGTATCCATAGTTCTGCATCAGCAGACTTAATCCTCCAACTGGAGATGAAATGAAAATAAAGTCACATTTATATTCAACACAAGCAGACTGAATCTTGTCATTAGTCTTTAACAATAGAATATAGAAATTGTGCATGTAATGCTTTCATTGTGTTAAACATAATTAATAATCTAGAGATGGTTATAAAAAGCAGAGTGGAGCAGGCAATGTGCGGTGATCACTTTTTTTTTTCTAGAAAGGAACTGTACATTCATTATAAGTCTCTTATTCTTATGAGTTTCAGAACCTTAGGTACTAAGGTATGCCTAGTTTTATATCTTATTTCTTGTTTTATTTTAATCTTATTTGGGGATTTTTAAATATTGGTTTTCATGTAACTCAAGCTAGCCTATGTTGCCAAGAAAAGCATTGAATTCCTGCCTCCACCTCCCAAATACTGACATTATCAGCAGCTCAAAGGATCCTTATAAAATTGATTGACTCAAAAAATTCTCTTCCCCTAAGTTACCTATAGAACTGGCATTTCTGTGAAACATGCAAACTTTGGTTTTAAGGACAAAGGGCATCGTTCTGGTCGTAGTTGGTAGGCCACGTGCACATATGCTATACTACGAAAAATAAAGAGAGAAGGAAAAATGGAAAAACAAAATAGAATTTATTTGGCACTCAAGACAAAACTTAGAAATAAAACTCAACTTTTTTTCTCTTTCAGTTATCAAAGAGTTATTGAAAAACTGATGACTTAACGTAGTATAAAACATGTATGTACGAGACAGACATACACCTCCCATTGCTCACCCACATGACATGTGGCTGCTGACTATGTAAGAGAGCCAGGGAAGCCAGATTTACCAAGATCACACAGAGCCTGCTGTTTCAGATGATCTGAAAATTTTCAGTGATCACACACATAGATCTGAGAGACCCAAAGGCACACAGCTGTGGCTTTAGAACCCAGCTCCACTTACCATCTGTCTGTTAGCACCACGAATCTTGGCTGAGAAGGATGCTTTGCAGATCTGGGAATTCCATCTTTTTTTTTTTTTCCCAAGCACCCAGAGCTGGGGCTTTCCAGAGGATTAATGGAACCTAGGAGAAATAATGCTTTTCCCTCCTCTCGTATTTGGGGCAATATGAGGGTTGGTTTTTACCTTAATGTTAGCTGTGGGGTCTGTTGTATGCCTGCAACTCCATGGTAGAGATATCAGTCCCACACTTTCTGTTTTGACAGTTCAAGTAGATGCTCAAGAAATTCCACATTCAAATAGGGCCACTGTTGAATCCAGTGATGGTGGGTGGGGGGGGGGAGAAGAAAACTATATTTTTTCTGGCGAGTACAGCATTTCTAGATGTTCATCAAGTTGTTAAAAAATGTGAAATGATGACTCATTTGGGAGCCCCTCCCAGCCCCTCTCCCTGTCCCAATTGGCCTGCGGGTTGAAGGAATGTATACTGACTTGAGTTAAAGAAGAAACTTGTGGTTTCCATTATAGTCTGTAAACAGCGATTGCTGCGAGCCTCCAGAGTACTATCATCTCCTGCCCCACACATGCTTTATATACAATCCATCTTAGAAAGAGCTTGGGAGAGCACTGTGTTTACTACTCCAGAACAACCCAACAAATGGGGGAGGTGGTTTAATCTGCTTTGGGGGTCGATTCACAGCAAAGTGGAGGGCCTTTCTGATGCCTTGAAAGCCAAAGCACCAAGAGAGAATCGAAGGCCAATTCTTAGAAAAGAAAAGTCCTTTCTGGTACCTGAAGTCGTCCCTGGCTACCCTTCCCTCCACAACAGAGCTCTCTAAAAATACTTTTTCTCAGGCCCACCAAAGTTCTTTTAGTTTCCACTTAGACTTTATGCTTAAGTTTTATCCTTATTAGAAAAGGGGAGGGGTACGTTGCCATTTTGGTTTAAGGTAGTTTTAATGATATAGAGTACAAGTGATTGTAGAGATTATCCTGGTAGTACACAATGCAGGTAAAGGTCACTCAGAGAATGAGTGTAAAGAGTATCCAGGGTTGTCTGGCACCCTGGATCATGGATAGTAAGAAGAACTAAGCGCACCTACTTTCTTCAGGAAGCAATAATTCTACCCATAGAATGGATGGAAGAGTTTAGGACATGCATTCATTCTGTTTGGATTTGTTTTCTGGCTTTGACATTTCCTGGCACTGTGACCTGGGGCACTATGATTTATGATTTAATATAGCTAAGAGTGACTTGGAGGTTGTCTCTGGATTGTGACTCAGCAGGTCTGTGCAGGGTAAGAGACTCTGGCCATGCAGTTCATCTCAAACCTCACTAAGTCGACCTTTGTAGGGCTACTCACCAAGGAAGGCCTCAGTTTCCTCTTCTGTCAGAGTAAGCTTAGAGTGATGCCAACCTTCTGGGATTAATTGTGGAACTCCTGGCACTCGTAAGTATGCCGGTGTGGGCCCTGGCCCAGCAACGACAATGGTGGAGCTGGACTTGATCCTCAAATAATAGCAACAGAAGTCACCTGAGGGAGGACTTGGTTTTAGTTCCTGGTTCTGCAGGTAAAGAGACCAAAGTGTGTGTTTCGCTTAGAAAGCTACTATGAGGTAGCATCTGATGTTCAAAATAGAGATGTAACAGACAAGGGCATGGGTCATACTTGGGGTGGGTACACTCTGACTGTTAACGTTTGACCTCTGCTTTGATTTTATTCATTGATACAACTATTTCATTTCTCATCTCTTTACCTATATTATATTACTATCATTTACTTTCATTCTTTTATAAGTTAAGACTTTCTTGTCACTAGCCATATTAACATCTTTCATTACAAAGAGACTAGAGCAAGCTGTTTGATTTCATTCTTGTGCAGCTGAGAGCATTTGACTTTTCTGATGTCCCTCCTTCTACCCGTCCTAATGCCTAGCCTAGTTCTAACTCACCTCAGCTCTCAAGGATGCTCAGTAGGTGTGGTTGTCATCATTGATCAAATAACGAATAAGCATCTTTAAAGTATACCTTTCTGTTCATCCTGTGCTGCACTACTAAGGATCGTGCTAGTGATGTAATGAAAGGACTAATGAAAACCACCACCCCTGTCATATTGGCATTTAGTGAGTGGTCAATGAGAAAGTCTTGAGGCCACAGCTTGCTTACTAAGAACACATCATTCCTTGTTAGGAAGCAGTTCACACTGTCTGTTTCTCTTTGCAGAGACTGGTAATATAAGGCTGTTGAAAGGGCCTCCACATGGCTCAGCTTTAAAGAGGTCAAAGCTTATGAGGTCTCCCATTTTCAAGTGTTGGGTTTACTCTCACCCAGTTTCAGCTGTCGGAGATGGTTGTCTATGAATGTGATGCTAACGATGTTGGAACCCTCACCCCAGGCATGTTTGTACAGCTCAGTGCAAAGAGACAGCTTATTTTCTGACCCAAGACCATGGCACATGTCTGCCTGTTTCTTTTAAACATGAAGGGGAGACAAAAAATGGCTAACTTGTACAGATCTTGAACTTCTGTTGGGCAGAGAGAAAAATCTTGGCTCTGGAAAATAAAATGGGTCACTTGCTTCTTCTGGGTGTACAAAAGACACCCCCTTCCCAAGCAACAGATGATGAGATAGGGAAGCAGTGTGCTGTTCTGTTCTAGAATCATTAGGAAAGGATGGAATAAACTTGTATACTTAGAGGAAGTCATAGGGTAGAATGTCAACTATGCCAGGGACAGCAGGACTCCCAGAACTGAGAATGAATAGGGGCATCTTCATTTTTTAATTCTTCACTTTTCATGATGTAATTTCCTTGTGCCCTGTGACTCCCTGGCAACTAGAAATCTTTAGAAAATTTTATGGGAGGACAAGATAAGAAGCAGTTGTTGATGGGTGTTGGGAAAAGGGATGCTCCTCACACATGCTGCTGTATCTGTGCACTCCCTTGTCTCACACACGGCATGGTCATTTTTATGTCACTGTTACTTGGAGAGAAATTTACATGCTTTCATATCAAATCTTAGAGAGGTTCTGACCTACAGCCCAATGTCTGCTTACAGTCAGCTTCAAGACTTTGCAGTATACGTTTCAACATGCACATGTAAATAGAAGATTGGGAAAGAAGGAAGAAACACAGAGGCCAGTCATGAAGGAACCCAATTATAAACTACTTCCTGGCTGATCTAGAAGGACTGAGAAATCTATGTCTATCCTCAGATATATGGAAAGATCCTGATCTAAAATAAATGCATTAAAAATAAAATAAGAAAGAAAGGTAGCAAGAAACAAAGGAAAGGATAAAAGAAGAGAAAAGAGATAGGACATTGGCATATGTGATAAGTGATAGATTTATTCTGATTTTATGGTTCCTATCAGAAATAATTATTTCACTTCCTTCCAAGTATCTAACTCTGTGATGGGTACGTTGAGTGGCTCTTGTCTTGGAAGACAGCCTCTTTCTGAGAAACTTGCAGTCTAGTCAGTGTGGTGAGATAGGGAACTAATGTCTTTGGCATTGGCATCAGAGAGTCACAAGTCAAATGTGGCAGGCAGCTCCATTAATTTAAACCTAATTACTTGCCAGCATCTTGCTTCAAGGGTAGGTTGTAAGACATTCTCTGCTAACCCACAGAGCCTGTTTGGCTTCTAAATGCCACTCAGAAGACCTAGGGATCAAAATGTCGAGGTGATGCTCAGTCAGTGAGAGATGTAACAGACTGAACAGGTGCAGCAGCCCCTTTCCTCAAAGTCTGAAATTATTAGGAGGCTCGTTTGCTTCTATTGTTTTGCTCTTTGAGATAAGGTCTCCTGTTGTAGCCTAGCCTCGGAACTCACCATACAGCACAGAATACCTTCAGACTTCTCATCTCCTGCCTCAACCCCCTGTGGGATCAAGGCTCAGTATCTTCTGTAGCAACCCTAATGGTGCTGCATGCATTTGGATTAGTTCTTTTTTTCCTTAGTCCATTCTTTCTGTTCTCTCAGTCCTAATTCTGGGTCTACCTCTCAAACAAGCTGCCTAGATCCAACTCTTGTCTACAGTTCTGTGTCTCCCAGGCTTATGAGAAGATGAAACACATTCATGGAAAATATAGCAAGGAACATTATAATGCTACGAAGCAGCATGATGTAGGAGACATCGATGATATGAACACAAGCGCACACATAGTTATAGTAAACTAAACAGATTAGATATAGTACAGTGGTTTAGTGGGGAAGAAAGCACCAAATGCTTGGATTCTGAAATTGAGCCTTTACATGTGATCATGATTTCAATATATGGTTAAGTGAAAACTCAGGCATGGGAATCCACGGGAGGCAAAATTTTCTGGAATTATTATAAACCTCTGTATTTTTATTCCCTTCTTTTATACTAAATGTCAGCCATTAGCAGTGCTTAAGTATCCAGTGGAAACTTTAATCACCAAGTCCCTACTGTGAAATAACGACTTGCTGATGGCTAATGCCATTTTAAATTCAAGTTTTTTTCTTAAAATCCATTTTTTTCTTCTGTCTATGGTTGTGGCATCATTTTACTTAAGGTTGGCCTTTTATATTTTCAGGATGATTATCTAGCTCTATTCCCTGGTAGGATGCTCATAAACATTTCCAATGCCAATTTTTATAAAAGTCCCAGGGACAAGGAGAGTAGGAGAGCCAGGGTTGGTTTCTGATTGAACTTGTCAGTCAAGGAGAAGTGCAAATGCCATGTGGTTGGTTTTTAAATCAAGACCAGATGGTCAACAGTATTTGGTGGGTCTTGGTTGGTCTCCAGTTGTCTAATGTTCTGAAGTCTGACGAAAAGGAGAGATCTTTTTGCCACATCGAAATCCTGGCACTTGAGCCACTTGCCTTGATTTCCATGGGTAGATAGCTAGTTCTGGGACATGATTCACAGAGGAGATGCTGGGGAAGAACTTGAAAGAGGGTGGTCCCCTTGGGTGGGTGATTAGTTTTGAAAAAGGGCAGAGGACAGTCTCTCTCTGTCTCTGTCTCTGTCTCTGTCTCTCCGTCCCTCCCTCCTCCCCTCTCTCCCTCCCTCCCTCTCTCTCTCTGTCTCTCTCTCTGTCTCTCTCTCACTGTGTTTGTGTGTGTGTGTGTGTGTGTGTGTGTGTGTGTGTATGTGTGTGTGCATGTGTGTGTGTGGTGTAGGAGAGGAGGTATTGGATCAGGCTATGATTTCCCACATTAGGCCTGTTTTTTCTTTACACAGATAGCTTTGTTTCTAGGACCGAATGCTCTCTCACTCTCTATCAGCACTGTGGCATAAAGGCAAGGAAAAGATGGAGAATCAAAAGAGCGAAGAGATTCATAAGGCAAATAATTGTACATCACAGTTATCATAAACAAAATGTAAGCCTTGAGTACCAGGCAGCCACAGGCAGATGAAAGCAGACATGAGACTGTTCCCCATTCACCCAGCTGCACAAGCCTCTGTGGCTGCACTTGAAAAGCTCACATAGCAACTACTTTGCTCTTTTCAACGTTTATAACCTTTTCCCTTTTTGCTCAGCTGTGCTCTAATGATATTTTTTTCTGTTAAAGAGGATCAGTTTATGAGAACAGGATGTTTGTATTAAATATTAAATCGTCAGGGCTTCCTTCAGCTGAAGGTCTCAGCTTGGCTTCAGTTTTGATGGAAATAGGCAAACGTACATTCCTGTAGAACTACAGAGAGTACAAAGAGTTTGTCAAATCTTGATAGTGTAACTCGGCATTGGTCCAAGAACAGGATAATTGGTTAATGTCCACATGGTGCTTTGAAGATGCAAAGTCCTGTGCAAGTTCTAAGAGATACTGTGAAGCAATCCAGACTTGAAGGCCTGATCCAAGGGATCAGTAGACCAACCATTTCCCAACTGCAATTTGAGGAGAAAAGACCTAGGCTTGTGATAAGCTGAATTTTCTGTGGAAGTCCTTAATTCTGGATTTTTCTACCCCAGCCACTTCTTAGAGCTTAATTATACACTTTGCCACATATGGGAGAAAATGTCATCATTGGCCTTCAGGAGGCCATGTGTTGTTATTGAGGCTGTCCTTCAGTTCATGTGCAAACATTTTGGATTTAGTAGGTAGATACTTGAGAAAATAGGCAAATGTATCAGGGTAGGATTTTCCAACTCTCCTGGAGAAAATCAATACAGTGTTAAAAGTGTAAAATGTGTGTGCTAGAGAAAGAGAATGGAATACTTGGGATAAAAAGAATGATTTGGAATGAAACTTGGGGAGTGGGAAAGGTCTGGACTCAACCAAAAGCAAAGATGTATTAAAAAAAAATACAACAACTACACAAACACCTCCTTCTTTGTAATCTAACTGAAAGAAGTATATTCTTCTTTTTGTTTTTGTTGCTATTATTTTATTTGGGGTGCTTTTGTTTTGTTTTGATTAGTAGAGCTATCCTTCATAAATCCTTAACACTGATCTCAGAAGTCACAGTTTTTAAGTCCAAACTTTCAGTGCCAGGTGTGTCGTTCCTTCCTGTGTGTCATTAGGCAGGGAGCCTCTACTACAGGCTATTACCACTACTTGATTGGCCATAAGAATGAGATGACAAGTTCCCATTTCTGCAGACACAGGCACAGGAATCAAGCTGGGATGAGGTTGATAGCTTCCTCCCTGTTGACTACCATTCACACAGTACCTGAAGGTGACTTGTAATCTGTTGAGGTAGAAGCTAGTCATTAACAACATAACCTACCTGTGGTCACTATGTGCTCCAATCTAGACCTGCTGCTGGGTTTTTAGTAGCATGAATTTTGCAGGGAAAGGTAACCATTTCCTCATGGAATCTGTAACCTGCTGCCTGAGGCAGGTCACACCTAGTACTGGAAACCAGATCAAAAGCCTATGGCTATCAAGGCCGTGATCCCCACGAGTGAATCAACTGCTGATATCTTGTTAAATGTGCATGTGGTTGAATTGCCTTCTAAATGCTTTTTTTAATACCCATAGACTGGTACACCACTCACCCTTAGTTAGAGAAATCCTTTTTGTCAATGGATAATGGCTGAAGCAGACTCATAACACAACTAAATGCTGAGAATATAGGACATCTGCATACTAAGCCCCGAATGGGACCAGTACATCACTCACTCTGAGGTTTACAGAACATTGCAGAAGAGAAGAGAGGATTGTAAGACCAGGAGGATAAGGAGGAGTATAGAAAATGCTGTCTTGAGGACATCACATTTATGCTGCAATCATGAACACACAGCAACTGTGATTAAGACCTGCACACAGGAAAAGCAACATGGAACTAGAGGGGTTACTGGTTGAGAACAAATGGAGCTTAGCAAGAGTGGGAGGGAGGTAAAAAGGGGTGATGGGGTAGGGATAAGGTCACAACACATTACATACAAGTAGGAAGTTGACAAAAATAGGAAAGGACTAAAATTATATACATGAATAAAAATGCATGACATTTAATTATAAATTATTATGTATAACTCATATATATGAATACATTTTTTTTAAAAATGAAAGTAATATGGCAAAGTAAATTTGGGACACATATATTCCTTCTTTTTGAGATTATCAAACACATAAGTACGTTGTTTTCATTGCAGTATGCCACGCAATTTTCAAAAATTTACTTCAGGGACTGAATGGGATAAGCAGGAAAAAGAGAAGAGTAGAGAATGATGAGGCAGGAAGCCATCAGCATGCCTAGGTCTGGACAAGAGTGCTGGGAGGCAGCTACTGGACCTCAGGGGATGCATGGAGATTGGATCCCGGGGAGGACCAGGGATCCAGAGGAGGGTCCAGAGCCATGGAGAAGATGCAGCTATGCCCAAGAAGCCACTGAAAGCCAGAGAGACAGGGAGGCACCCACTAGATGGCTTTTTCTTTTTCCTGCTCTGATTTCTAGGGCATCCAATAGACTTGGCAAAATAATCTGGAAAATGAAGACTATGTGATCAGCAATGTGGTATGGCTAGAAGGGTCTAGCTAGACCTGGGGCAGCTGGACAAGCACATATATACATGATAGGTGCAGAGAAAGCCCTGTCACCAAGAAGTCTCTTACCACACCTCCACTAGGGTCAGACATCATTATTAATTACAGAATACATCCCCCTTTTATTCACATTGATCCTGAATTGACATCTTAAATGGGTTTAAAACTTTCTCCCAAGCTGTGCTAATTTTACACCGTTGTAGCTTGGTGGTGTCATATTAGGGTAAAAGGACATATAGAACAAAATGTAAGCAGGAGCTTAGACTTATGACTTCTCCGAGTGGCTGTGTTTCTTCTTTCTTCACCTACCATGCACAGACAATGGCAGTGTAATGTGATACTTACATGGGTTAGTCCCTTCTGGGTGGGGGGCAAGATGTGGCATGTTGGATTGCATCAACACTGACAAACTGATGGAGAAATAAGAGTCCTACTCAGGGAACTGAAATAGATGCTGTCAATGGAACTTTCATTCTGCAAGTGTACCCATGATTGACACAGTGAAATTGTGGATTATTGGTCTTAAGTGTCACACTATATCTACCTAGCTTGGGATTTCAGTTACCTCAAACTACTTAAAAGACAACAATCAGTGCTCCTGTGTTCTGAGACTTTTGTCTCGATGCTAGACCCTTCCTTGTACTGCTGCCATTTTCTCTGTGTGTTGTCAAGGCCTTCTTGTGTATATACTTGTTTCATAAGTGGATCACAGAAGCAAACATGTACTAGTGATTTGCTGCTAATAATTCATGCACACATATGTATTTTTGAAATGTTGTACACTTTTTATGGATCCTTTCTAATATATATATATATATATATATATATATATATATATATATATATATATATAACATATCCATTGTCCATGTGTATTTGCTTATATTATACTAGAAGTATGGTTATTACCAAGAACATCATGGGTCCTTGGGGAGAAATTTATCTCAAACTTATCCTGCCATATGTCTCTTAGCAAAGGATGTGCTTTCCTGAGGCAGGCCTAGAAACTAGGCATTAATGGTTAGGTACATGCCAAGGAGACATCTTCAGAAAGGAGGCAGTAAGGAATTTCTTTGCCTTGCAGGGGGTTAAACTCCAAATTAAGGAGTTAGACTCAGGAGAGTTCCATCTGGCTTGGAATTCTGGTACAGAACCCCCTGGCTGCTGCTGTTCAACCCTGATTGGTGGGATCAGGAGACCACTGCTCAGCATCTATAAAGAGATTCTAAGAGTCATGCCTTTTCATCCATGCACTCTGCCTTTGGCAGAGAATTCATACACTCAACTCAGAATATGGATGTCTCACCAAGTTTGACAAGCAATCTGGGTAATTTAGAACTGGATGCCGAAATATTTTGTAATGTGTGGTATTGACTGTGTGTGGCTTTGTTCTTTTCTGAAGATGACTTTTTCAATTTCCCTGTTTTTGGTCTGAATACACCTCCACTATTTGGATCAATTCTTGCAATTTAGTGGTTAGTTTGACTGCTGGTAAAGATATTATCTCTGTAATCAAAATATTAAACTTTTTCATTAACCACATTCTGCATTTCTTACATTTTTGCTCCAATCCTATCCAGTCCCTTTCTGCTTCTCCTTAGTCGCCATGAGTCAGGAAGCTACATCCCTACTCAGCAAGTCTCTCTGCTGTGTTAGTCCCCTGTCAGTTTATGCCAAATTCAAACCCATGAGCTCATTGTATACAACGGTAGATGACTTATGATAAATGGGCCCAGCAGCTAATTTCCAGATTTCTCCCAAATCCTAGTCTTCTGGATTTATAATTCAATTCAATATTATGTAATTAAATATATTACAGGGTGATAAGATGAGCGAAGCAAATTATGATTATGATTTTATTTTGAATTAAAAACAAAACTACTCCAGCAAAAGAAAGCTATCTGGCATTGACATGAATAAAGTCTCGAATGTTTGTTTTCAACTTTACATCCTGAACATGCCTCTCTAGCCTTCTAACTGGAATCACTGTAGCTGGGTGGTTGAATGGAAATTTGACAAACCACTAGAGAGGGCTCTTATTGTGATATTGCCAGCTAGACTGGAATCAGGAAATATTAGGGATCTCTTAATAAATGTGGAGACTTCTAGCCTAATTTCACAGTCTCAGAAGTTTGAATAGAGCTTAGACTGAGCTGCAGATCTTGGGTGTTCTTTCATCAGACCTCTGGTCTCATGGTCACCCACCCTGCATTTGAGGAGTTGCCTGTAAAATCTAGTCTTGGTTATCTAAGTTCTTAGAAGACCAAATAACAGTGCTCTTTAGTTTGTTGAATGGACCATGACTGGAAGATGGACTCTGGTTATGTTGGACAATTGGAAGGAATAGATAGTATCACCTTGATGATTCCTCATAATCAATGGGGATGTCATTTGCTGTGGTTGAGTTCCCTTCTAGAACAAGGGAGGAAAATACTGCCATTGCTATTCACTTTAGCAATATTGGAACAATCTGAAAGGCTGGTGGTGGCTTTACTAAGGTCCCAAGCCACATATACTTAATAAATCTCTCTGAACAAAAATTGTCCAAGGAACCATGTGCCATGAATTGTAAAAAACACAGGCCTGGAAAGCTCCCTGGGCTCCTTTGAGAATTTTGGGATTTCTGTTTGGCTGTGAATGATGAGTTGCTTCTGCAGAGGGTGATCTAGCTAACCGAGCTTATAGCGTACACTGTACACTTTCTTTATTATTATAATTCCAGAATATTTTCTTTCAGTTAATTTCCCCAAATCTGTTAGAAAAGTCCTCATGTTCTTAAGCTGCTTTGCTCTGAACCTCTTCCGACTGAAGAGAGATGAAGTTAGTCAGTGGGGACAGTCATCTCATCTGCACCTTAGGGGACTCCACCAAGCTGTTTGGCAACAATAATTTTTGATGGCTGTGTAGCATAGTTCCATGCTGCTTTTACTGGTACAAAGTCGGCTGATAGAGGTTATCCATGCATTTTTTTCCTCTATAATGTAACATAACCATGGGGTCAGTAGCCTGTAGTATGGCCAAATCTGCACTCAAGTACAATGATACATAGCATGCACTCTGAGGATAATTAGGAACAGTGGAACTCCAACTACAGTTTAAACAGACACACACAACTATATCTATATATTTGCATGATTTTAAAATATTTGTGTAAATTAAAGGACCATAAATAATAACTTCAGTGTAAAGTATTGTTTTCCTAATTGAACTTTTACTTTTTTAACTCATATGCACTGTTGGTTACATATATTTTAAGTTTTGAACATAAAAGTACTCTCACAAGGTAAATTTATTGCACTTAACATTCATCACAATATACATCATAAGATATAATATAAACAAGACCAACAGAACATTATCAAATTGAATCTACCGCCTGAATTTTAAGTCTGCCTCTAATGATTGCTCTTTGTGGAAAAGAAAGGTACCTGTTACTTGGTTGGGTTTAAGATATCCTAACTCCAAATTAAGTTTCTCTCTTTTATATAATTAGTGGCTGAGAAAAATATAGAATGAGTTACTATCTCAACCTTACCATGTAATTTATGTTCTCAGTGATATAAAATTGCCATGCAGCTAAGACCTATGCTTTCAAATACATTAGGTTTCGTTAAGATCTTTAAATTAATATGCTTTAGCCATAGTAGGATAGTATGTGGTTCCTATGCATTACCATTTGCCAATAGACTCTTTTTTATATCTCATATAAATTATCCATGCTATTTATAAATATTCTGACAACACAAAAATTAATTTTCATTCACTCTTCTAATATTTCCAGAATCTTTGATTAAATGAAATTAGTACTATAGATCAACTGTCTTTAATCTGTCCATTGTGATTTGAAATCCTGTAAAATTAAAAAAAAATGTTGAAAGGTTATCTTTCAAATCTCAGATGTATAATTCCAAACCAGGCCTCTTGTGATGGATTACATCCAAAATGCACCACAAAACTTTTATGTATAAGGTTATTTAAAATTATAAGGTAAACATAGATATATTTTGTGGTTACAAGTGCATCTTATAACCAGGATATCGTAATATATATATATATATATATATATATATATATATATATATATATATATATGTATATATGTGTGCAAATATTCTTTGACAGAGCTGAAAGGCTCTGTCCATGTGAGCAGGACAGTGCCTCAAGTTAGACAAGCTTAGAAGGAGTGTAGAGAGTTTGGGTAACACAGGCTCAAGAACTTTTAGTAGTGATAGTGATGATAGTAGACCTCTCACACTTTGGGATGATATGAGTATGAACAAGCTTTGGAAGTACCCGAAACCATTTAACTCACCTTTGCATAAGGCAGAGCTTAACACTCTATGGCATAGACAGTAGCTTTCTTCTTCTGGTTTAGGTCCATAACAACCACTGCCCACTTACTCTGAGCCTAGCAGATCTTCCTGCACTGAGTGGTAGGAATATGGAGATGACAACACTGAAAGACCAAGGAAAATGATATCAGGACACTTGTTCCTCAGATCATTTCCGATCACAGTTTGGCTGATCTGACCATTGAAGATGACTGGCTCTTTTGGGACTGTCTTTTCCTACAATTGTCTTTTAGTTCAGGAACAGCCCCAACTTTGCTTTCTGTTTAGAGCTCAAAAAATAGGTTCTTGCCATTTTGCGTTGATCTCCTGGGCAGCTTCCTCCCCCAACCTCTCCTCACTGTGCTGTGTGCCATCTTTGCCCTGCTGAGATCTGTTACACACACCACGAGCAGATTTAAAGAAGATGGGCTTGACATTGTTCAAGTCTACACTTGAAGGAGGGCTCTTGCTAGAAAACATGCTTATTTTCTACCCTGGATCACCAAGTAAGGTGTAAACCACACTTCTTTGAACTCCCCACCCCATAGTAAGTGAATCTGTATGTTCTAAATTACAGAGCTGAGATGCATGCAGGAAAGGCAGTTGGAAATAGCAATATTATTTTTTTCATATTAGGAAAAATATTATTTGAAGGTGTAAAGTAGAGGTTTATTGTGATAAATTACTGCTGCCCAATTTCTGCTTTAAACTTAATCTCAAATGACAGACATGTTTTTGAACTTGGCACTCCCATACACTGACTTCTTCCCTTTAGTATCATACAGACTTGAGCTGAGACACATAAGCCCACTGAACCTTCTCAATTTTGTCTATGAAAAGGATCAAAGTAGTGGTTATAAGCCTGAGACAGGATGCTGAGTACCCTATAAAGAAAAGAGGAATGAGGCTGGATGCCAATTATGCTAGTATTTGATGGGTTTGATTTCAAACAGGATAACGATTGAAAGATCTTTTTAATTGAACAATTATCATATTCCAAAATAAGATTAGGTAGGATGAACCTCAATTTGAAGACCTAAAGACACAGGCATTTCTTTTAAAGGACACTAAGCTTGTCATGTATTATTCCAATAGTCTTTGCTACTGGGGACAGGCTCATTCTGCTTCTTAGTGACTCAAATTGCCTTCAGCTGGAATAGGCTTATGGACTGTCAACAAGGACATTTCAGCTTGAAAACTCTGACAGCTCTCTGTGTATGTGGCTGGGTGAAGTCATATGAACAGATGATCATTAGCTCTTTGTGTATAAATATCAAATTGTTTAGACTTGTAACTACAGCTTTTCTGTGAAGGATTTGTTTTCATCTTGAGGACAATATTTTTCAATGCATGTAAGAGTTGAATAAATATGGATAGGTACTGTAGTATTTTTGAAAGTGGTTACAACGATCCATGGATGAGCCAAAACATAATGTATTATGCAACCTTTTCCTTTTAAGTTATCTCTCAGGCCTGCAGATCACACTAAGGGATCTGCTCAGTTAGTTCGTACCATATTTCACTGGTTCTAAATTGCATATAAATTTGAATGTTAACAGCATTAGAACTGAACTAGGTTTTGTAATTTGATCTAGCTCAACATGTCAGTCATATGGCAATAAGATGTAACTTGAGAGTCATCATGTGTTTGAACTTCGGTTTGGTTTTAATTCATACTCTCGTCACTTCTCCATCTATATAGTGTGGAAATATTTTAATAATAATAAAGTTTAGAATTTATATGGAGTGGGACAATTGGCAGCAGGTTGAAATGGCAGCAAATTCCTTGTCTTTGCGTAATATCTTATAATGGTGTACCTTGCCTTTCTCAGCATCAGAAAGTACTTTAAGGCATACTTTGAGACTTGCTGACCCACAGAATGATCTTGTCAAGCTAGAGGGCTAAAGTAACTTCTCTGTGGATTGTGAGAGCATCTGCATCGAATCAGGAGCTTGGGGATGGTTTTGCTTTGTTGAAGTGGTTCAGCTTGCCTAAGCCTCTGTGACATAGTCATTAAAATAAATAATGTTCTATTAAGGTAGACATAGTGAACATATCTATAAATGTATTTTATAAACAACTATGCCCAGAACATCCTTTACAATATACTACTCATAATGTTAGGTTAAAATTAATCTTGATGTCCCACAATGGATTGCTAAATTATTGTTTTTCTAAATAATACATCTTCATAATGCTGAAACACCATTTTAAAAAAAGAATTTTCGATAGACTACAGAGATACCAACTATGAAAACCTTCGAAATGAGAATAGAAAAGTTAATTCATTAAAATTAAGCTAATTACAGCTATCCTTTGGTACCAACTGGGAATTGATGCTAAATATGCTTCATGTAGTCAAAACCACAGACTTTCCTGCATGTAACTTATGCAATTCTCCTGTATATTTTAAATCATCTCTATGTCATTTATGATACATAATGCAATGAAAATTCAATGTAGATTCATACTGTATTTATTTCCAGAAATAATAGCAAGAAAATATTATATACACACTCACTACAAAGCATTTTTTCCAGTGTTTTCTATGTGTATGTGGTTGAATCTGGAGCTATAGAGTCCACAGATACAGAAGACTGGCTGTAATTTTGGTGTTTTGTAAGTTATATGAGTGGGATATCACTACCAAAATACAAAGAATAAGCATATTTCCATTATGTCTGTAGAACAATTTCTTTCACACATTTCCAATTACTTTTCTGTTAAAAAATCTGAAAAGTTGCAGATGTAGCTCAAGAAATGACATTAACACCAGAGGTGTCCACATAGCCACTGAATTCTCTCCCTTTATGCCCATGAGGATGCATGAGTTAGCACTCTGATGTATGGTGAGAATGAGTGGATCATCTACAGGCCAGGTGCTAGAATATGTTGCTTCTCATTCTTCCTGAAGCTCTGCAATGCTCAGCAACTTGTGATATTAAGGTTTAGACCAGTTATTGTAAGTCTGAAGAATATGGGCCAAGTGGAGGCTTGAATGTGAAAGGCCTCTACAGGCTCATATATTTAAATGTTTGGCCCAGAGTTGGTGTAGATGTTTGGGAAACATTAGGAATTGGGACCTTTTTGGAGGAGGTGTGTCACTGGGGGTAGACTTTCAGGTTTCAAAAGCCTGCATCAGTCGCGTTTAGCTCTCTCTCCCTCTCTGCATTGTGGTTGCATCTCACGATGTATGACTTCGGCCACTGCTCTAGTGTTGTGACTGCCTGCCTGCTGCTTTGCCTCTTCACATGATTATCATGGACTCTCACCCCCTGAAACTACTAGCCACCATTAAATGCTTTCTTCTTTAAGGTGCCTTTGTCACGGTGCTTTGTCAAAGCCATAGAAAAGTTATTAAGACAGGCCAGAATGAGAAATAAAAACATCATAGTCTTGTTCAAAGTGGATCTGACACATTGATTTACATATTTAGGCATTGTGTATTTTAGCTCAAACTTCTGGATTATTACTGAACTCTTCCCTTTGATTCATCATTCACATCTGTGAGGCAAACCCTCAGGTTAGGAGTTGTCTACGTCAGGCTGATTTGTGGGCTTATCTGTGAAGTTATTGTCTTGGCTATTAACTGATATAAGAGGGAGCTGACCCATCATAATTAGCAAAATTTCTTGAGCAGGTGGTCTTAGAGCTAAATAAGGGAGTTAGCTGAATGTGAACATGTGGGCTGGTCAGTGGTGGAGTTAGCTAGCAAGCCAGCAAGCAGCATCCTCCAGGGTAACTGCTGTGCTTCCTCAGTTGTGAATTCCTTGTTGGAAGTACTGTGGCATGGAGTAACAGGGAATCCTGCCTTACGTTTTCTGTGTTCAACTCAAGCCTTACTTCCCTCCCTGATGGACTGTGACCTAGAAGTGCAAGGTGAATGAATGCTTTCTTCTCAAAGTTGCTTTTGATCGGAGTATTTTATCAGAGTCACAGACTAAAACCACATCCTTCTCCTGGGCTCTCTGGCCGGTGCTCTCTTTCAGGAAATAGCAATACTTCTTGAATTTACACATTCCTCCAGCATCATCCTAGGCATGTTGTCATCAATTCACATATAGAGATAGATAACTCACATTACATGTTGGATGATTGAATATTTTCATCCTTTTGACATGGTATTCTCACCAATTTATTTGCTTTTTCCTTGTTTTTCTCTAGTAGTAGCTTACTAAATGTCAGTTTCTCTGACTATCATTTCTGAACTCCCCATAGCATCCACTTATTACCTAAACTCACTCCACCCTTACAGTGCCCATGTGTTTCCTACCTCAGTGGTTATCCCATGGCCCTGCTTTTTCTGGTCTCTTTTATTAAGAATTTCATGTCTAATTTCCTCCCATACATTTTCATCAGTCATTCTCTAAGACCTACAGCAAGCACAAAACCCCTCCACTGTTTATAATCTTAAACCAAGAACTCAGCTCTTTCCAAGCTACCAATTTATAATGGGTAATCCTATGCTTGCTAATTCAGTTCCACTAGAAACAATCAGGATCTCCTTCCTGTCATAAATGAATAGTGAAACTTCAGCGGTGTTTTGAGATCACTAACATGAGAAAGGAGATTATCTCAAAGGGAAAGCATAAGACCAAAGGAGCTGAAGGGTTTGCAGCCCCTTACAACAAACAACAATATGAACTAAGTAGTACCCTCAGAGCTCCCAGGGACTCAACCACCAATCAAGGACTATACATGGTGGGACTGATTGTTTTGGCAGCATGTGTATAGTAGAGGATTGCAAAGTCGATCATCAATGAGAGGAGAGGCCCTTGGTTGGCCCTGTGAAGGTTCTGTGCCCCAGTGTAGGGGAATGCCAGGGCCAATAAGTGGAGAGGGTGGGGTGGCAAGCACGGGGAGGGGGGAGGGAACTGTGGTTTGTTCTTGTTTTTGTTTGTTTGTTTTTTGAAGGGGAAACTGGGAAAGGAGAAATCATATGACATGTAAATAAAGAAAATATCTAATAAAAAAATAAAGATGGTCTCTTTCTCAGTACTGGTCCACAGGAGCACAGTAGTCTGCCCATCATTTGTCAAAGGCTTTGCCAGGGATTGAGTAAATGTCCTTCAATACCTTTCAGTTGTTCTATGCGCCTATTCCTAGTCTCCGTGTTTTATTTTTATTTTTCAGTATCTTTGTGCCTTTTTCCTTTGTTCAGCATTTTCCTTCTGCAAAGAACAAACAGTATCTGGGAGCATATATCCATCCCATTTAGCCTGTGCCCCATAACTGATGGCCGAGTGAAGCTCAGCTACTTTCCTAGAATTGTAAGAGTAGGCTACAGAGCATGAGGTGAGTTTAGGATCTGGCTGGGGCTCACCTAGGCATCCCTCAGATTTTCTTTGATGCTGTCTTCTTCCCTGGTGCTCTTCTCAGTCGTGCCTCTGCTCCTCTGAAGTGAAGAACTCTCTGAGTAAATCATTTGTCACATATGTCTTCACATGGGTACTGGAGAGCGCAGCCTCATGCACCACACTTTAAGGTGTGTTCAGAGGTGTGATTTCCACAGAGCTGGGGCATTTCACAGCTCATTTCTTTATATGCACATATTTGCATTCACATACTTTCAAGTATCTTATGTAAATCATTGCCCTAAATTGCGGTTGCCAGGACTTGAAGTGCTTATCTTTCAGATAAATACGGTGCTCTTTCCTCTGCTTTGCAACTGTGGACATTAAGATACACTCTTAGATGTTCCCTAAGAAATTTCGAATGTCTAAGTCACGTTCAGTTGTAGGACTTTCCATAGTCATGGTAAAATAATGTTAGTTTTCTTTTATAAGCAAAACTGCTTCAAAAAAAAATTCTTAGATATAGTTTCCTTTTTTTTTTTTTTTTGGTTCCAGTTTCCTGTGAAAACCATGATGAATGTGATCAGTCAATATTTGTGTGATTCCTGAGTTAATTGTGCAGTTAGTCAGGGCATTTAGAAGATTGTGGGCCTCATAGCAGATATCCCATCTTATAGATGGCTGACTTATTAGACAACAGCAAAACTTTTGGACTTTTTGGTAAACCTTTTCATATCAATAATTGCATCACAGAGAGGGACAGAAAGATTTAAACTACCGAGCCAAAGCCATGGATAAAATGTGCTGATGTTCTGATGTCTAAGTGGAGAGAGGAGCAGCAGATGGCTTCAGATTTTTTCGTGACCTCTGCCTCATCACTAAGCTTGCTACTTCACAAGGGTAGGCAGGCAGAGCAGTCACACGGGGGATGGAGATGAGTGCAGAGCTGCCAACAGAACCTAGGTTTTCGGTGTCTTTAGAGCATATTCAGAACAGTAGTTTAATGTCAGGAACATAAAGAAGGAAAACAGTGCAGACAGAAAGGCCTCCATATTGATCTTAAAACACTCATGCCCTGTGTAATTTATATTTGCACCAACCAATTTAGCACTCCTCTGGGATAAATCACTTAATTAGAAAGAATTAAAAAAGCTGTTGTTTGATGTATATGTCTTCATTATTTTCGAGTGGTAGAATTGATTCCTCTCTCACCCTGTTATGAATTTGCCTCCATTTGTGAGACTAATGAAGCACCATTAAAGAGAACGGGAGGTCAAGGGTCAGCCTTTCTTTACATTTAATGTCCTTGAGCTGGTAGATTATTTATGAGGGTTATTATGCCTTGGATAGTGGTCTCAGTTTTTTCTTTTTTCTTTCTTTCCTTTTTTTTTTTTCAGAAAAGTTCTGTGGCTGTGTAGTGATGAGATTCCATACAGCTCAGCCTTATGCACTTCATCTCCAGATGTCATCCAGAAAGAAGTTGATTAGCAATGTGAATAATGGCTCTGAGTAGCGACAGTAGTCAACATGGCCTCGTCATCGCAGACAGAAATTTGACCATGGTCAGCTGTAAAGATTATTATTGCCTAATGTTGTAAATGGAGTCTTATAAGAGGAAGACACCACGAGAGCTCACACACTGCACTCCAGGATGTTTATTCTTAGGCTGTCATGTAAAATATCAACTAAAAGCAAATCTCTGGAAAAAAACAAGAGAACAGAGTACAGCCTTACAAAAGGCTTTTGAGTTTGTTTTTAAAGTAGACTTTCTGGATTAAGACCCAAACTTATTTCCTACAATTTATGTGCTCTAGGCTCTTAATATCTTGGAGTTCAGTTATCACATCTGTAAAATGAGCCTTGAAGATAAAGTTGAGAGTTCAACAAGCAATTCCATACACCATGGTGTAGAATTTCTTTTTAAGTACAAATTGCGTGTTTAGTGTTAGCATTTATTGTTACAGAATTGAAAATCCACTATGGAGTTCCATCCCACCCTACTCATTGCTTCTGATCTAGCCTAGGCCAGCAGGCTGGCTCTGTTTTATCTGGTTATCTTTCCCGTGGCTCCACACTCTGCTGTCTGTCCTCTCTGGGCTCAGCCAGGACTCCCACTGCCTCTTAGGGGAATGAATTGTTGTATGGCCATTCCCATGAGGATGCAGAGTGCAAAGCTGTGCTGTCTTTCTGGTATCTAATTCACTGTTGGGGAATAGTGGGTAGACCACAGATGCTACCCTCAGTTCAGGCAGCATTTTAATTCGTTCTGGTTACTCCTAGCTATAAGTCTTTGGGCAAGTTATATCCTCACTCAGAGCTATGAGTCACAAGTCTTCACCTACAAAATGAGCAGGATTCAGAAAGCTGTCGAGAGGGCTAACTGCATCAGAGGGCTCAACATAATTCCTGGCGAGTGGGACACTTTTCACAACCATCAGCCCTTCTTTTTCAGATACACACATATACAAAGCATACAGTTATTAGCTAATACCAAAGTTCCTACAAGGACACAGACTGGCAGGTAATTTGAAATGTAAAACCTGGATCTGTGAGTGAGGGTACATGTCTGCAATCTCAGCAGTAGGTGAGGCAAGAGAATTGCTAGTTTCAGGCAAGCTTAGATGACATGGTAAAAACCTGTTTCTGAAACCTAAACCACAACAAGACACACTGCAAATGGTCCACCTAGTCCCTAATCTGCATTTCATAGCAGAGTCATTCTTGTCACACAGGGACTTTCACCACATTATGCAAAAGCTATTGATACATTTGTCACTGCTAAAACTTGGAGTCTAGGTACTCCTGCCCTTTCATCTTCTGCTTTTTCAGGAAACCCAGGAGCACATTTTAATTTCTTGGGTGAAATGATACTTATCACAGCCAATAATGACCTGACACAATTCCTCAGACAGATGGCAGGGGCTGAGTCCTCGAACATTTGTTGTTGCTGTAATTGAAGTCACATTTGAGCTTAAGAGAAAAGGTGAGTCTGAGCTCCTTCAGCAGCTTTGATATCTAGAATTCCATACCATCAGAGCTGTTAGAAATGGTATAGGAGACAGACTCTAGCTCTGAGTATTACAAAAAAAAAAAAACAAGCAATCAAAACCCAAAACAATATCCCCCCTCAAAACCAACCAAACAACTCCAACCCCAACCCACCCCTCCAAACTCAAAAAACCCCAAATGCCTGAGTGTGTTACAGGTATCCTCCATTATTCAATGACACAGGACTTGAAGCAATTTTCTCTGAGGCACACTATTCCTGAGGTTTTTCTAGCCATTGCTAGAGAGGTAAAAATTGAGAACATCACCAAGAATCGCACTGTGTGCTGTGGCAGACTACAATGTAGTAGTTGTGTAGCTCATGAGTATTTGCCTAAAACAGCCTAAGAGTAAAAGATTGGAGGTCACAAGGGTTCAGTCTTAGGAGACAAATTTTCTTACAGATGACATATTTAAATTACGCTAACTAAAATTCATTTAGTGCTTACTATGTAGGAGAGGAAGCACACTGTGTTCAAACTTTAATTTCATAACACCTTGAGAGGCTGTGCTTTTTATTGTTTCCATTTTACAGATTTAATGCTCAGAGGGAGGAAGCCTCACCAAGTGTCATATCTAAAACAAGGATAGAGTCACCGTAGGCTAACCATATGGTGTACTGTCTATTGTCTAAGGCTGTAGCTCTTAGTCTTCTTAATGCTGTACCCTTCAATACAGTTCCTCATGCTGTTGTGATCCCCCCAAGCCATAAAATTATTTTACTTGCTACTTCATAATTGTAAGTTTGCGACTATTGTGAATCATAATGTAAATGTCTTTGGAGATAAAATTTGTCAATGGAGTCACAACCCACAGGATGGTCTAAGGTGTTTTAGAGGATGACAGGGGTCTCTATTCATTATCTTGCCAGGACAAGACTATGACAGGGTCACCTATGCACATTATGATGCAAGCTTTCAACCACCATGTTGGTTAGCCTTTCAATGGTTAACATCAATTGGCAACTTGATAGAATCTACAAGTACAGAGGATACAAGCCTTCAGGACATACTGGTGAGGGATTATTTAGCTTTTAGATGTGCTGGTGAGGGATTGTGCTAATTGAGTTGATTGAAGTATGAAAAGTCACATAAAAAGTGGGCATCACGATTCCCTAAGTTCTGGTCTGGACTGCATCAAAGGAGAAAGCTAGCCGAGTTTGAACCTTTCTCTCACTCTCTTTTCCAATCATGGCTGGAATGTGAGCAGCCAAGTCGAGCTCCCTTTACCTTGACCTCCTCTGTGATGGACTGTGCCCTTGAACTGTGAGCAGCAACAAAGAAACAAAGACCTTCTCCAACAGAGCATCCCCATCCTTGTTTGCTTCTGTGTAGCTTGTGTTTACCATCCATAAGACTTCACTTTCATACAGGGAGATTCCCCCTACCCCAAGTTGCTATTATGTTTCAATACAGCAGGAAGAGTTAGAGGCTTCACATTGTACTAATACCAATCCAACACTCTTGACCCCAGTGGCCCTGTCATAAGACATGCTAGATAAACCTCTGAATTTCTCTGATGTACTCAGGGGCAAGGCTTCTTAAGATTTATCTTCCAGCAAAGAAGACATGCGGAGATCACCTAAATTTAAAACTAATAAACAGAAACCCCAGGCCATGAAGGCAACATATAAGTTGGAACAGAAAACACTCTGGTCATCCTCACAGGACCTGTTCCAAGACACCAGAAGACAGGATTAGACTAGTTGTGTCCAATGCTGATAAGTCACAGATCTAAGTTAAATATGAAAAGAATGTTTGTTTTGCCCAAGGGCTTGGCTCTTTACAGAGGTGATGCCAATCATACTTTTTGAGAAATAAACACAGATGACCCCAAAATGCATGATCTAGAGCTTGTATACTGATGATCTGTACATGGGATTTTGATGCTTGGTCCGTTTTTTGGAATATTCTAGGAATTAGGTAGCTCCCGAAGGACTGGCCTTAGATTTTTTGTTTTTCTGTCATCACTTGTAAAGACTACAAGTCACATCTCCTTGCCAAAGAAAAGGAATAAAATAGTGATTTTGTGTTTCATGTTCTTTAATCTAGACACTCTCAGCTTCAATTATGTTTTGAGATTGTTAAGATGCAGTGACATGCAGCCAGCTTCTTAGAAGCAGACTCACTTATTAGATGAACTGATGTAGAATTTCCTGACATGTATTCAAATTATGATGTGGATGTGTGTGTGTGTGTTCATGTTTAGTGTACTTGTATACATATGAAGAGGTTCAATCTTGGGTATCATTCTGCAGGTGCCACCATCTAACTTTTGTGTGTGTGTGTGTGTGTGTGTGTGTGATGAGGGGCATGCCTTACCAGCCTGGAATTTGCAAAGTAGTCTAGACTAGCTGCTCTAGGTATATACCTGGCTATCTTCCCAGTCTTCAGATTATGAGTATGAAAGACCATATCTCCCTTCTGATGATTAGATTCTGAGGTCTGAATTCAGGTCCTTGTGCCTGTAAGTCAAGTACTTTACCAATTGAGCCATATCTGCTGTCCTTGGAATATCTTTGCTTTACTGAATAATATTCCTGAAGCATTACTAAAATATTAATGATTTAATGGCATATTTTTAGAATTGTTTCATTCTATATAATAATATTATTTCATGTTGTATATAATTCATTAGTTAAGCATAATGTTTATTCAAGCTTTGGGACTTTATATGGTTGCATTCACTGTGGGTTCTAAAATGTAGCTCCTATAGAGAGATGTGTATATGTGTATGTGTATGTGTGTGTGTATATATGTATGTGTGATGTATGTGTGTACATGTGTGTGTGTGTGAGAGAGAGAGAGAGAGAGAAAGAGAGAGAGAGAGAGGGAGAGAGAGAGAGAAAGAGAGAGAGAAAGACTGAGTACAGAAGTAATAAAAAAAAACCCTGAGACCCTAAAAGCTGAGTTGACCTGGAGAGACCTTTCTGAAATGTTTTTGGTTAGATTAAAACCTAACACCAAGTTCTCTTACCTCCAGTCTGGCATTTCCTTCACACTGCAAGCTATACTAGGGTTTTCAAGATTCTTTTACACCAAAAACTGAGCATTAACCAAGTCTGAAATGGCTCTACCTGTTGGCTCCACACACATAGTGGAGTTTCTGCTGCAACCTTTGTCTTTGGAAAGCTGCCTACAGTCTAGAGAAAAGACATATGGTCATTGGAGTGCCCCTTTCCTTATTGTGCCTCTTGTCTTTCTCCTCTTTCTCTTCAGTTTGACTTCCTTCTTTCCCCCTTCTTCTATCTTTTGATCTTTTATTCTTACATGCTCTTCTTTTTCTTTCCCTTTAACCATTTTGGAATCATAACATATTTTGCCAGAAACCACTTCTTAAATAGTCTAGTAGAAATTAAAAAATGAAACAAACAAAAAATGGAAGCTTTTGGGAAGGGACACATTTCAGGCTCATGGTCAAATAGTCCTCTTATTTTCAGTAAGAATTCTCTGGAAGCCCACCCTGAGAATATGAATTGCAGTAGTTTTTTTTTTTTTTATTTTT
>NW_022196897.1:122829106-122920915 GCF_008632895.1 Mastomys coucha
GTAGATCAATGGAACCGAATTGAAGACCCAGAATTGAACCCACGCACCTATGATCACTTAATCTTTGAAAAAGGGGCTAAAACCATCCAGTGGAAAAAAGACAGCATTTTCAACAGATGGTACTGGCACAACTGGAGGTTAACATGTAGGATTGCAGTAGTTTTATGTAGAGGGAATAATGTTCATTTAAAGACATATCAAAAAGGGTATGAAGAGTGAAGACGTGAGGAAGGAAGACTAGAAATTCTGTGTAATCAAGTAAATAACAAAGGGATCTTTATCAGAGTTACCTTACATAACAAATAAGGATCCTAGCACTCCCAGCAGTACTTAAGAGTACTTAAGATGTTTCTAAGATATCAATTTTTGTGGCATATCTCATTTTGATTGTTCATATGCAAATGGACTTCAGAATCCAAGGAAGGTCAAAACTCACTTAAGATTTCATGAAGAGAGCACGGCTAACTGTAGATAGAGTGAGGGCCAAATCTGCTTCACAGACCTTTGCAGGGGTTGGGAGACGAAAGTTGGGGTAGACAAGACTCAAGTAATTGGACAAATGAAAGCAAATCCCTTAAGAATAATTATGGTCAGCATCTCCCTAAGGTCATGAGCCCCCTCAAGGTTATTCTCAGAGGACCCTGTCCCTGGACTCTCCAGTTTAGACTTGTTCAGTACAAACTAGAAAGAAGACTATAAAGTACATACTCATAGGCATAACATTGAACTTATTAAAAAATTTGAAGCTGAACCACTTGATACTTCATAAAATTCCAAGTGCAAAGATTAGAATTCAGATGCCCACGTTTATTTTTACAGTCTTTTTATTTATGGATTGTAGATAAAAAGAGTTATAAACTATTGCACTGGAATGTACTGATTAAATTCAAATGGGTTTATTACATTTTAGCTTTTTTTTTTTTTAATTTGAGATTATTTACTTTGGCCATTATTTTTATGGATTCCTTTTACTTTTCCTATGTATATAAAAACTAGATCATTTTTAAAACCCTGGAATTAACATATAAGAATAAAGCATATAGATTTTTAAAATATTGTTTTTGCTTTATTTCATCATACAAATTTCTGATCTGAGAATTTGTAAATAAATTCTTTCCTTATTATATATTTTAAAAACATGTGTCAGTGAGTATTTTATAAATATTGTTAACGTAACTCCAACATACACACATATATGCATATACACACATATACACACATACACACTCACACACTGGTTCCAAAGTAGAAAAAACATAGTATATGTGGTCATTTATAACTTAAATCATTAGAGAGATATATATACGGTATAGACATCTTAACAGATAAGATAAGTGGGTTGGCACTGGTTATACTGATAAAGTATATCTAATCCACTTGACTAGTAAGAGACAAATGCTGACCCAGGAAAGAAGAGTATCAAATGTTCAATTGTATTTACAAGGGTATGCTGTGTTACTCTCTTTATTTATGGGGGATTGGTTGAGCACTGTATATGCATTAAGTTCCACAGGAGGTGTCAGCTCTGAATAGCTCTACTACTCTCTTAGTTTGCATTAACATGGAGGCCTTGAACCTCTGCTTCCTACCTCTTCTCTTGTCCTTTGGGTGGTTAGGCATGTATGATCTTGTTAATCATTTCCTTGGGCCTTGAACTTTTGGGTGAAGCATTCTAAGTATGAAAAGAATTCTGCCAAGAATTGCCTTGTCTATTGATCATCTACTTCTAAGGGCCAGATTATTTGCCTGTGCAGTCCTCAAAGGGCAGGGGTAGGGGAGAGAAAAAAATCTTCTCACCTAATGTATAAGGAGTATTAGATCTTTTTAAAATAATACTGATGTAATCTATGGGCAATGGGAAAAGGTGTTATTGCTGTGTGGAGTAAATAACAGTTTCCTTGGGATGCAATTAAACCCTGCCCCAACCAGCTCTGAGGCAGAAGTCAAGTTCTGCTTTCAGACATAGGCAACAAAGGTTCCTGTATTTGGTCCTGTGTTTTAATAGACTACATCTTTGTTCTGCTTGATTGTATCTCTTTCCTAAGGCAAAAGTTCAAGTAGCTAGCCTGAGATGTCTGCATTTTGAATGCTCAGTTCCTCATGGTGCTGGAACACCACCATGGCATAATGAAGAATTTGTTTCTTGTCCTGGGACATAAATAAGGGCATGTCTATATATTATAGCAGTCAAGTTATCTAAATGCTAAGCTTCAGTTTCTTCAACTCAGTAAGGGAGATGATTGCTAAGGTGTTGCTTATCCAATTAAACACCGTGCATGCAAAGGGATGTTGCCTTGCAACATAGTTGACCCTTTAAAGGGATTCCATTATTGTACCTACTATAATCTGCTTTAAAAGACAACCTCAGTATAGAAGGAGTATCACAAATTGAATTTTTAAAAACCAATTAGCTACCAAGACTTTGATGAAAGAAGAAAGATCAACATGGCCAATGCTCCCATGTGGAATCCTACTGTATGAGGGCGTGAAGACATGGTTTGCAGAAGGTGTTGGATCTAAAGCTGTCCAACATCTTAGAACACAGATTTTGTGACCACTGATGCTGATAGATATGACTAATGTGGCAAAGATGCACCAACATCCTTAATGTCTACTCTGCTCACTTCTACTTCTGATGAAGAGAGGAAAAGGTTAGTGTGAAGCTGAGTCATAGTGGTTGAAGGCATGTATTGTTTTCTGAGACAAGTTCTGCAGAGGTGCTAACCTGCAGTTGTGAAGTATGAGAGATGCTTTGATTGCCCCTTATTAAGAAACGTTAAATCATTCATATGACAGGCACAGTTCTATGTAAAGGCAGAAACAGAGTTGTGGAGGCAGGAGAAGAAAAAAACCTTGTATGCTCTAAAAGTATTTAGGGGAAGAGGAAGAGAGAGGAAATGTTTGAAATTTTGTGCTCATTGGATGCAGAATATTAAACATTGGGTCATCTCCCTTGGCTTTACAAAGTGGGTCACAGTTCGGGGCATTTTCCAGAGCCAGAGAGCCCCTTCACAGATGTCTGTGGGTTAAATTTTGAGAGAGTATCACCTCCAAATAATCATCATGGAAAACTTATTTTTCTAACAGAGGGTGGGTAATTTAATCCATATATTTAAAGTGACATGTTCTTTTGGTTCCTGTAGAAATCTGTCACAAAGTCCTTGCAATAGGAATATCAAGTAAACAAAACCCTAATTATATCTTTTCCATGAAGCAAAAGTCTATAGAGATGGAGGGACCTATCCTTGTAGGACAGAAGCTCTTACCCTTTACATCGTATATCTGGACAATAGACAGTGCTAAAATTTGCCTGAGACATTTGTAGGGCATGCAGAGATCTTTTCTCCTGGTTGATCTGAAGGTCAATGACTCTGATTGTCCATGCACTTTACATCATGTCTATTATGCCAAACATCGACTCTCTTTTATAGCCACAAGAAACATATATATGTATCTATATCACCTGGGTAACTGGATAACATGGAGAAAGGAAGCAAAAAATCTCATCACGGTATTATTGTAAATGTTCTTATGTGAAACTCCTCAGTAGTAACTTTTTAAGTTGTAAGTTGGAGTTTGACCAAGGGCATCAGACATTTTTGTTTCCCAGTTGCTGAAAAGACTGGTGATGCCTTAGGCTGCTTTTGCTCTGAGCAGAACCTGAGACAAAGATTCCACCCACATGATGTATTGAGGAAGTTCTCAAGGAGAAAGTGAGTGAGAAAAGTAGGATGGGCCAGAGGAATTGCTGAGAAAGTGCATTCTCTAAGCTGGGTACTCATCCCATGACCTCACCTTCAGATGGTGAAATTGTTTTCTCTTTTTCCTTTTTAAATTTGACATCAAACATTGACTGTTTTTCATAGTCACCATGAAGAGAAAATGTAACCTTTCAGGCAGGAATCTTGTAGTTTGGCCAAGGACAATTTTATACATAATGGGTTAATTGTAAGATACCTGGAATACCGGGCCAATGGGCAAAAGAGTCTTGGATAGAGAACTGGAGTGGGGAACTGAAAATATCCAAAGTGAGCATCATGTTTGTAAATAAATAATTAAATGAATGAATAACCATTGTGCTGAGGGTGGCTGGGGTCTGCATGAACATGTGAAGACTGTACTTAGCTTAGGAACTCATGGCTATGCTGATATAAGCATGTTTCTGAGAATCACCCTGCAAACATGATTACATTTGTTTACACATGGACATATTTAGTCTAATAATTAGTATTGCAAAGATTCCAGGCAAAGCAGGGGCCTTTCAAGATTGTCAAATGTCTACTTTGTTAAAAACTACGCAATCTGGAATGTCATTTGCCTAGCTATATAAACTTTAGTACTGAACCAGAGGCATCTTTGCTTCACCTCTGAGATGTGGAACGTACTGACTGCTATGTGGTCTTTGGGGTGGAAAGGTGGATGATGATTTGCATTGATTTTTTTGGGTACAGAGTGAAGAAGAGAATCTTTTATCACTTTTGTTAGAATTCAACAGGAGAGGAAATCCTTTGTATGGTATGGTGATAATGTAGGCAACTTGGATCTTCTCTCAACACTCTCTCTCTTGATATGATATTCAGGTGTTCAGCCACTCTCAGAATTTGGAGGCACCTACCTCTGTTATGTGTGTGTAGAACAGAGCCAATATGGATAGAATCCCATCTATCCAAGTTGATTTCAAACTCTATTGCTTAAAGAATGAACTAGTCTCTGATTTTGATGTGAGATCTAGATGTCTCTAGTTTTTTAAATTTTCTAGCCAGTAGTACATTTGTATACTAGACCCAAGTGAATTAGTTATGGCACTTCCCATGAATATGACAACCCTTCTACCACAGATTAACACAACTGGTACAGGCCCTGCCTTACATTATATCTGTGCATCAGCTGCAATGAACCTGAGATTGTAAGGCCTTTCAGGGAAAATACCAAACCTATTCATATTTCAACTTTAGACATAGAAATAAATTCATAAAAATAAATTAGACACACATTTTTGGTTTTTAAAACTATTTTGTATGTGTGCATGGGGCAGTGCTTGGGATTGAACTGAGCCCTTCACACATGTTGTGTTTGTACTTAACACTCAGCTACATCCCCAGACAGGATTAATTTTTAATCTCAGGGAATGTTTTAAACAGTCATCTGGGGCTAAAACTAAAATCAATATCTGTGTAAAATTGTTGAAAGCATCAAAGACTCTTCATGTTGAAAAGTTCTCTATATTAGCATGTCTGACAAGTAGGAAACATAGAAGCCACAGAACTCGACAGAGCAACGCATCTTTGAAAATGTAGTGACATCTTAGCAACATCCTCCCTTCCTCCATTTACTTGTTGTTTACATTTTTTTAGCACTTAAAAATTAAGCCTTTGACTTCTCTTTATATTCTGTTGTTAATTCTACTCAGGTCTACAGCATGGGCCTGTGAGCTACCCTCCGCAGTTGTTTATAACCTAATGATGAAAGTCATGTGTAAATTGAGATTATCTCCTGCTGCTTCCATACCAGAATACTCTGGCCATCATACAATTTTAGCTACTTTGCTGAAAATACAGCTCATTCTATGCCATTGAATTATTCCATAATAATGAAGTAGGGGGAGGCTATTGGGAAGGGCTCATAGCCTACAACATTGTCTCAGACTCTAATAAGTTAAGTGAGTTTCTCTTGTTAAGACACAATAGCAAGTCTGATGCAAGCAGAGATGTGTCAGGGCTGGCTCTTGCTGCTCTCTGGGCCTGGAGACTGCCAAGGGAAGAAAGCTGAACTTGTCTGCTAGACAGTCAGGTACTGGCCTGACAACCTACTGTGTGAACATAGCCTTCCTGGTTCAACCAGCTTCTAACACACTAGGGTATAGGAATGTTGCCCAAACTGGCTGGAACTACCCAGGTGATCTGTGAAGTGTTTAATAAATGGTCAAAATGGTTGTTATCTTAAAGGTAATAAATTGAGTTGGTATAAAGAAAACTTAAATTTTTGGTATACATTTCTGAGGCAATTTTCTTTAAACTGATTACTTAAAAGATAAATGCGGGCTGGAGAGATGGCTCACCAGTTAAGAACACTGACTGCTCTTCCAGAGGTCCTGAGTTTAACTCACAGCATGATGGTTCACAACCATCTGTAATGGGCATCCAATGCCATCTTCTGCTGTGTCTGAAGACAGTGACAGTGTACCCACATATATGAAATAAATATGGCCAGAGCAGGTGGAGCGAGTGGGGTGGGGGGAGGAGGAAGATAAATGCAATTATATTTTCTTGTGCAGGATTGGAGTGATACAATTTTTTCCACGTAGGTTATTTAGCATGATCTGTATCTGACCAAGAATGAAAGTTCCCACAAAGGTGGCAACCCTCTATTTGGTAATTAACCAGGTTCTTGCAACTCCATTCTCAGAGCTCCAAAGAAATCTTAGCCACCCTTGCCAGCACAATCTATATTCTACCTGTGAAGAAAGGTTTTCTAAGAGATCATCATCATAACCATGGTTACTTTGCTTATCACTATCTGCATAGCACTCACAGTGGGCTAGGCTGGGTTGGCTAGCAATGTGGCCTCATAAACAGCAAAGGTCACTGCAAAGCAAGGACCTGACTGGCAGAATCCAGAGCTCCTGTGTGAGATTTGGGTCTAGTACAAAGGAAACAAATTACCTAAGGAATGATTGCATGTCCTTGATCTACCGGATGTAGGTCCTTACCTACCTGACACCAGTGTTGACTTGTTAAAGAACGCATTCCATCTGCAAGAGTCATCAGGGAAGCCCCTACCCTGGTCTGGCTCTGCTCTGATACATGACAACTGCTGTACAGTGGAGAGAAACTTGCAAGCATAGGTGATGTTTAGACTTTTCAGCCAGTATTTCTAAGCATTTACTTCTAAGATTTCTTTGCAGACAAAAATGAGTCTCAGGGCATGGATAGTATGAAGAAAATGATTAGGTAGCTGAAGTTCTTCCCTCCTGGGTTCTGCTTCTGGATATATGAACACGACAAAGGCACTGTCTTACGGACATCCTCCATTTTATCATTGGTAAAATGAGCAGAACCATGGCTTCTCTTGGGGGAATTTGCAACATGTGAATTTTATTCAAATGCCTAAGTGAAAAGATTCTCCCTCAGAGCAGCACTCTAACTTACTGAAGTCACCAGGGAATGTTGTTAAAGTGAACATTCTCTTAGGAGCACTGGACCAGGGCCTGAAAAATGGCACTTTTATTGAGCTCCCAGGTAATGTTGATGCTGTGCGTCCATGGGTCAAAAGCAGCAAGACCCTTCAAAATGTGGCTTGTGTATTAATTTATGTTAATTTTATATAGAAAATAGGACTATTTATTGGCAAGCTAACTTGAGTAGATGCTTGACAAGCTCAACTGACTTCAGTTTGATACTTTTGAGAGTTTAGAAGTGATGATCCATAAGATGCTATTTCTCACAGTTTAATAAGTGTTTGATGTAAAGGCTTATATAATACTCTTCTGGAGTCCCCTCTGGGTTTGTAGACTGATTCCTAGAGAGACTCTCTTGATGTGCTGTAGTCATTTAAATGTGCTTGTTGATATGGATGTCTTTAAATATACATTAATGTCTCTTACATATAATACTGCCAGTGTCATAGATAAAATGTATTTCAAGATTCCTCAAAGAATGATCAAACATAAGAAAGTAACTAGAAGATCAAAGAGCTATGGTAAAAGATCCAGGACCCACGATCTAGGATAATCAGTTATCTGGTAAAATCCAACAGTGATTGGTAAAATAAAGATAAGAAAAATAAAACACTCTTTGTTATATAAGCATGGTTTGAATTTTAATTGAACTGTGTGGCGTATACCAGGATTTTAGATAATGTGCTAGTTTGATGTATTTTCTACCTTTAGGTGTATGTGGTAAGAAACTAGAGTATGTTCTCAAATACAAGGCTCTAAAATAATTTGTGGACAGTTTTTTGTTGTTGTGGTGGTGATGGTGGTGCAATTTATTCCACAGTGGGAGTCAGAGATGTGAAAGACAGTACTTCTCCATCTTTCCTGAAGAAAAATGGAATATGGGGTTTCCTCTTGTTAAAGATGAATAGAAATGACTTTAGATTTTAAGAAAAGTTGCTCTGTATCTAGAAATCTTGTGTGACAAAAGCTTACAGAAACTGTGAAATTATGAAAATTCAGAAAGTAATATTAGTGCACTGCTCATAACTGAGTGTATTGGATTTCAGTGTTTTCTTTCTAATTAAATTAATTCTTTAATTTCAAGACAAAATCCAGGATCTCATCTAGCTTTTATTTGCTGTGAAATCTTAAATCTCTTTCGATCTGTGGGTTGTTCTACACATCTAGTCATTCTCTGTGCACAATGACTTAACAGCCTCAGAGAGCCCTAGACTTTTGGTCTTAGATTTTGTTTCAATTGGCAGCTCTCGGCAACACTCTGTTTATTAGATTGTAACTAGCACTTGTGGCCTAATATCACAAACTTACAGAAGTCACCTTGTGTTTTCTCAGTGTACATTATCATGTTAACCTTGCTTACTTGCTTAAATGTTGTCTGTGGGGCTTCTTCACTGTTAAATCAATGCCTTTTCCTCTAAGCTTATTGTTATCTTAGGGGAGACATTCTCAGACTATGGAGATGTATTGATTTTCTTCAAATGTTCCCCATTAATTATGGCGGTTGTTAAAATTTTATCTGTCGGTTATTGACAAGCTTTGCTTCCTGATGCTTTCTTCTGATATGCTACAGGTCTACAACGCTTTACCCCTCAGCCAGCTTTCACTGATCGTTTGACTGAGATATGCTCTCACGGTATGGCCTACCATGTCTCCAACCTCATTTTTTAATGAAACCAAATGACTATTGAGTTTTTCAGGTCCATACTTTAGAGCAGGTCAGCTCCTATCCTCAGCTGTGAACCTGAAAATTCTATATTATGCAGTTCTAATGCTAGATCATTGAAACTAGGTTGCTTGGGGGTGAGGGTATATCCTGCCTTGAAGGACTTATTAAGATAATCTTATTTACTATATCATATCTTTGTAACTTAGGAAGTAGTTTTCATTTATTTGTGATTTGATGTATAAGTCTAGAATTGAGGGCTGGAAGTTCAGCAAGTAAAGATACTTGGCACCAAACCAGAAGCCCTGAGATCAATTCCTGTGATGCACAATGTAGAAGGAGATAATGAACTGTTCCAGGTTATCCTCTAACCTCCACATGCACAGTACAGCACATGCACCCACACTACATACCATGTCATGCATACACACAAACACACAATAAATATAGCAATTATATTAAAATGATACTATTGACATCTATTGCCTTATAAATTTTTTATATGGTCTAACAATACTTTAGCTATGTCAATTTTTTAAAAGATTGAGTTGTGTTTATTGGCTATTTAAAAGTATTTTTGTTTGGACATTTTCTGTTTCTAAAAATAATTTTTGTGGGGCTGAGAGGAAAGGAACTTGAGGTAACTTCAGCTTATGGTGTTAACAGCACTGGCACTCTGAGTTGAAGGAGCTTAACACAGTAGGTTATGTTTTGCAGGAAGAGGGTACATTGTGTTTGTTCACAACCAAGGGGATGCCTTTTGACAGGTGTCATCCTTTCCTTTATGGCTTCTTAATGGTTGGCTAGATTCTCAATATTTAAATATTATAGAAGAAAAAAAAGACTCTAGTCAAGTCCTTGGGAAGGTCTCATGTTTCTGCCATCACTGGCACATTGTGCTTCTGCTTATCCTACATAAACTAATTAGGTACCATTCTGTACATCATCACTCACAGCAGAAGTTCAGTCTTTTTGAATTAACATCTTCAAGTTAAATAACTATCCTATCATTCACATAGTAAAGATATACTGCTCACTTTAATTTACTGAAATATCCAAACAGTTAGACAATGAGAACCCCCATTACTCCTTAGGGAATTTCATTATCTAACCTCTTGTAGAATGCGCAAAGCACCATAGCAGTCCCAAAGGAATTGTAGGGAAAACTTATTTATTTGTTTATTTATTGTATTTATTTACATTTCAAATGTTATCTCCCTTCCCAATTAAATCCCCTATCCTCTCCCCCTCCCCTTGCTTCTATAGGGTTGTTCGCCCACCCACCTACCTCCTCCTGCCTCAGCACCCTAGCTTTCCCCTGTGCTGAATCATCAAGCCTCCACAGGACCAATGGCCTCCCTCCCCTCTCATTGATGCCAGATACGGTAATTCTCTGTTACATATGAAGCTGGAGCCATGAGTCCTTCCATGTGTACTCTTTGGTTGGTGTTTTAGTCCCTGGGAGCTTAACAGGGTGGGGTTGGGGGCTGGTTGTTTGATATTGTTGTTCCTCCTGTGGGGTTGCTACCCGCCCCGTGCTATTATTTTTTCTTTAAGACAGGCTTGTTGTGTAGCCCAGGCTGGCTTGAAACTCGAGATCTTCCTGCCTCAGCCTCCCAAGTGCTGGGATTCCAGTTCACCCTTCATTTAACTTCCTTGTTCCTTATGATGCTCCTTTTGGAAAAAATAGGACCCCACCCCTTTGGAATTATGATTACCTCATTATTAGAACTTAAGAAATTAGCACATTTATTTTAGGATAAAGTATATTTTGTCTTTTATCACAAAGGAGTCATGTTAAATATGTTGTCACTGATAACAACTGACCAACAGTGAGTCAGAAGGTTGTTAAGGTAATGGGTCTGTGACAATACATAAATCCTTATGGATAATCCCAGATACAACATTTTCTGACTATGGAAAGTCACGGCCCTGCTGGCACTACCATCCTTCTTTCTTGTCACTGCCAACCTCATTCTCTGGACAGGAAGACAAATATGGAAAGTATACTTTTCTCTTTTGAAGCATTATAACATCCTTGTGTTTAAAAGAAGTAGGGCCTCCGCCCTTCCAGCCTGGTGTATCTCAGCACTGTAACTGACCTGAAAATGGGAGCTGTACCATTGGGGTCAACTGTCGTATGACCTCTGACTTCCACTGAGTCATAGCATCAAACTGTCCTTTTTCATCATTAGTATTTATTGTTCTTCTCTGAACCCAGCAAGAAAAAGCCGTTCATAGAATAATTCTGGTGGGGCCAAAACAAATAGACATGCTACTACCCTCAGCTTCTTGGGGCTTGGGAGCATACATGATGCTGAGCGAAAGAACAAAGCAGAACAATGCAGAAACGAGTAGGGAGTGAGGGTTCTTTCTTCATCCCATTTCTTTTACTGGTGTCTTTGATTCAATGAATAGATCATTCAAATGTGATATGAAATATATATATGATATACATGCATATATACATAGATATCCATTTTGAATAATTGTTCATAGAACATTGAAAAGATTTAGCTATTTTCATACCATTTATACAAGAAAAAGAAATTGTTTTGTTCCACGAATTAAAACTTTTAACTTTTTGCTGCAATTCAACAATTTGGGGGACAGTTACTTAGAAAAAAGTGTCACTGAATATTACTATTAAATTTATATATTAGAAGGAAGTGAAGAAGAGATGAACAAAATATTTCAGCTCGACTAGACTCGAAAGATATTAAAACTTTTCTTTTTACGTTCTTGTTATTTTTAATTTTAACCTGAAATGCTAAATTTTGTGAAACAGGATCATACACCATGTAGTCCAGGTTGACTTGAAACTCACTGAATAGCCTAGGGCAGTCTCAAGGACAATCCTTCTGCCTTAACCTTACTGGTATTGGGGTTAGAGGTTTGGGCCACAATGTCTAGCAACATCTTGAGTCTAATTGCATGGTACTCTACCTTTAGAAGCATCCCCCCTGTTAGTAGGACAGAGAGAGAACGCTGATACATAATAAAGGAATCAAGTCTTCCTAGTGGATCAAATAAATGAGTATCCCATGAGTAAGTGGAAGGAGAAAAAAAGGGAATAAAATCAATAGTTTTGGTTTTTCTTTTTACCTTGTTTGAGACAACCCACGGAATCATCTATTGCAACTCTATACTTTAAAAACACTTTGCTTGTTGCTGGGAATTTGCTGCTATGCTGTCTGGTATCGTCTCTACTGTTTTCTTCCCAGGAAAATCATGTATATGTTTCTTGAAGTCTTTTCCTTCTTTACTGATCATTCAACTCCAGCAGAGAAAACTCTATGTGCCTGTCCCAGGGTGCTAGCATAACCAGTCAGGTGAGCATGGACCCACATTCATCCATTTACAGTAAAACAGTAGTTTTGCTGAAGAACTATGAAGATCTATAAAGGAGGATGTAGGGATAATAGATCCTGTCTGTCTACTGCACTGAGAGGGATATAAAGTAGCCTGGAGCTGAGGAATAGTATTTGGTCACATTAGGTTATCATCATGGATTTGAAGGAAATGTGCAAAGAAGTTCTGTAATCCTAAGATACATAGAAGATACTCCAGTTCTTAAGTGCAATCGTTCTTAAAATCCACCGTCAGAGTTGAGTTGATAGCATTTGTTGCATCTTTTATGCCAGTTGAGATGAATTTGCTGTCAGTTTAGGGGGCAGGCTTTATGCAAATGTATCCCTTTCTGACACAACACATCTTTATTTAAGAAACTAGGCCAGTGAGACTGTATAGTGGGTAAACTCCTTACCATCAAGACTAAGAACATGAGTTCAATATCTGGAACTGATGTTAAGGTGGAAGGAAAGAAACTACTCCACAAAGTTGTACACTAATATGTATATACCCTCCTACATGATAATAATAACATATACATGTTTTTTAACTCTTCTTCTTTTTTTTTTTTGGTTTTTCAAGACTGGGTTTTTCTGTATAGCCCTGGCTGTCCTGGAACTCACTCTGTAGACCAGGCTGGCTTCGAACTCAGAAATCCGCCTGCCTCTGCCTCCCAAGTGCTGGGATTAAAGGCGTGTGCCACCACTGCCCAGCTCATATAAATGTTTTTTAAGGAGATGAAAACAAACTAGAAGCAAAATAATTTTTTTTAAGCATAACTTTCTTTGTTTCCACTATAGGCACCAGTTTTTGTGGTATTGTCCTTAATATTCTCATATAATATAAATGTTCCATATATGTCTTTCTCCATTGCTCGCCCCAGTATGAGACCAGACCAATGAAGCAAGCATGCATAGGAGAGCTCCTGGCTGGAGTGTGCCTGGGTGAAGTCCCTCCCCTATGACCAGAGTCTAGCTGAATCCTGTCTCCAGAGAGGAAATGTTTCCTGTCACTCTCCCTTTTCCTGAGGAAGCAAGTCTCCAGCCTTGTAAAGTCACCAGGCCTGAAAAATCTCCAACACACTGTGATAACAGACAGATCCCTCCTCTGCTGCTAATTATCCTGTCTCCCCATTAAAGCCACTCACTCCTGCACTGTCCCCATTATGGAGTGACTGGTTTTTCCTGGGACAAGCTCACAGGACCTGCTATAAATGCAACCAGGAAACGTTGGAAAAGAGAGTAAAAAAGAGAAGTGCTGTTTTATGTTCTATTATTAATAGCACGATAGCCTTTTATTGCCTTTTACTTTATTTCTGTTTGGTTTGACTCATTTCCTGAGGTGATTTAGCCTGGGGACCCTGTGATCTTATCCTGAATCCTTACCCCTTAGCTCACCAACTCCACGATTCTAGACAAGCAATTTCAACTTCCTGTGCTGTATCCTCCTATTTGTTAAAAAAAGTTTAATTGAAAATTTAAAAATACTTGTGAAGTCCTTCTCATGGTATGGTTAGAATTAAATCACATGATGGTGTTCAGGAAACTACCTTGTATGCAGTGTGTCCTGCATTAAGGGCGGCTGCCTGTCCAGTGTTTAAACAGTTTCTCTCTTTTCTACTCTGCTCAGTATCTATTCCCTCCTGAAAAATCTGGGTGAGATGATGATCATTCACTGCCGGAATAGGCAGGTTCTCCTCTAGTGAAAACTGGGACACCACAAAGAAGTATTTATTGCTCTAAACACCCATTTGTTTACATGTAGATTTCTTTTACCCTCTTTTTTTTGTTCCCTGCTGGCACTTTTATTGACAGATATAACAACGCCAGTATCTGTACACATGGAGTTTTTTAGTTATTAATAAATATCAGATTCTGGAGACATGAGGCATAAAATGAGTAACTAGAAAATTAGCCAAAACTCAGTGGTTTGCTTTGCTTATGTTTTATGAATATATGTCAAGTAGGTCAATATATATGATTTGAGGAAATATAGTGTCAAGTGAAGGAGAGGATCTTACTGGACCTCTCGTTCACCAGAGTCAGTGAGGCTGATAAACAAGCTAGATGACTGAAGCTCTTCTAGGTATCAGTCAAAGGTCATTGCAAAGAATTACTTAATTTGAAACCAGAAGAAATTAAAATAGGAAATTGGGTACACAGTTGATGGAAGATCTAAACTGCCAAATCATGGCTGATAAAACGACATGGAGATTAACAGAGTAAAGACTCAGTTATTACCACAGGCCAAGTGATATCCCTGATACCAGGATCCGTGGCCAGCAAACCAAAGCTGAACCATTCATAGCCTCCCTGACAGGCACCAGAGCCATGGAGAAGTCCTACTTGCCACCTGAACTACCAGTTAGAGAACCCAAGTCTCTTAGTCCTGTATTCTCTTTCCTTGGCAGGTTACTATTGACAAGTCACCTAGTATCGCAGCCTAAAGAGTAGATGAAGGACCTATTTCAACAATATTTAACAATTTCTCAGAATCTACAAAAATTGGTTCAGGATTTCTCATGGATACCAAGGTCTACAGTTGCTCAAGACATTTGCAAAAACTCTACTTAATCCTGTATACTTTAACTTATCTTTTGATTAGTTGTAATTCTTAATATGATGTAACTGATTATGCTATAGTGCTTAGAGAAAAATGACAAAGCAAGTGTACATACTTAATACAGATTAACTTAAAACATTTTCTAGATTTCCAGGTTAACAGATCAATAAATGGGGTTAAGAATGATGTAAGGGGGTTAAAGAGGTGGCTGAGTCAGTAAGAGGTACTTGCTGTACAGTTATGAGGAAGAACCTGGGTTGGAATTCCCAGTATCTACATTAAAGTCGGGTAGGGTTATAACTTCAGTGTTAAGTGAGAAACAGGCAGATTCCAGAAGGACACTGCCTAGGCAGTCTAGCTCAGATGGTAAGCTTCAGGTTTAATGACACCCAGTCTCAACAGAACAAAACATAGAGCAATTATGATGGGTTCATCCCATGCTTGCACAGGGGTACGTGCATGTATATGCACAAAGACACACAAAATTATCACACTACATACATACCAGTAAACCAACCCAAAAAGTAAAAGAAGAGAATGCTTTGAGAACAATTAAAATGGCACAGTTCTGAGCAGTAGAGGGAATTCACTGTGGCCAAGTAAGCAGTTTGAGCTGCAAAGTGCTGAATCATCGTTGTTTGCCATAATTACTAGGAGTTGAATTTGGGTACAGATTTTACTGAGTCTAGGTGTAGAGTATTATGCAGCCCAGGGTTTTTTGTTTGTTTGTTTGTTTGTTTTTTTGATTTTGCCACTTTTGGAGAATGAGTGATATCTCTATGAAGTTCTAGTCTACTGATCTGTTCATTGTATGCTCAAAGGTTCTAGCCAGAACATAGACCACTGATGAGAAACAACTCTTGTTCCAAGATTGATGGTTTAGCTTAAGAGAGGGCAAGAAATTCTCAAGCGTTTTAAGTAACCTTCCATCCAAGGAACAGGGTTGCACAATTAAAAAGTTAGAAATAGAAACCAGAGGAATTCCTTGGTGCAAGAGGTCAGTGAGATAGTCTCCCCAGTTGGATTACAGACCATGCAGATCACTGGCCTCGGGAAAGTGAAGACAGGCCCTTGAAGCCAATTGCTTTGTCTTTTTCCTTCAGGGCTGCTACAAGTGGTTCACTCCTCATAGCTATAACTGGTAAGTGTCATGAACCCATGCCTGAGATGCAGATCCTTTGGTTAAATGTTGTGTATGCCTTGAGAGTTGTATACTCTGAGCAATTTCTATAATGATGCTATTGTTGTGTTTCCTCTATAAAGCAGTTGGAAGAGTTGCATGTATTAAGAGAATGAGAATGTATTGAGTTCATGGATCCTCTGTTATAAATGCAAATGTGATGTTCTTGTTTTCAAGTAGATGCTAGCTTTCAGGAGCAGAACACTAGTATGAAAGCAGTGTTCACTCTGCATGCCCTGTTAGGCAGAAAGCTGCCATTTGCAGCTCCATGGTAAAATTTCACTCCCCTCACTGCCACACTTTCAGCTGAGGCATTGTCTGGGTTTTATGGAAGTTAAATAATACATCTTGAATAGTCATACCTCTAGACTTTCAGAAGGGACTGGAGTCCACAATAATAGTCAGAGTATTGACAATTGTCATTTTTTCACAGCAAAGAGGAAGGACAAAGAACAAGGAAGGGAAGCAAAAGAGATTTGAAAAAGATTGGAAAGAAAGATAACAAAGGAATGTAGGGACCCATGTCTACTGCTGTTACCTTTTAAGGCATTCCTTAATTGTGTCTCCAAGAGATATTCTGTGAAATGTTTTAAACAGGAATATTGTGAATGTGAACAAATTCCATTTCCAAGGGATAATAAAAACTTATTTTCTGTTTTAGAATTTAATTCTTTATAATTACTGACAATTTATTTCTTTGATTTGTCCTGCCTTTCTTCTAAGAACAGCGGTAATGAGTTGGTATGTTATGCTGTCTGCTGACAGACTGTAACCTATAAACCATATAAACTCTTTGCTCCCTTCAAGTTTCTTTTAGTCATGTCATTTATCACCACGGCAGAAAGGTAACTAATAAAGAAATTAGTACAAGGAACATTGAGTGTTTTAGGGAGGACTATGGAGGAATTGGGGGTGGGATAGGATGGAAAAACCATTGAGTGCTTAGAACTTAATGAACTGTGGTAGGAGTTTGGAAAGATAATGATGAGGGAATTATAGATAATAGAGGCCTGGATTAAGAAGCTTCAGTGTAAAACAAAGACAATTTGTGTGATATTTTGGATTAAGAGTCTTAAGTAGAATCTTTGCTTTGCTAGGACAATCAGTCCTGATTAACTGAAGCTGAAGAATCAGAAGGAATTAAGAAGAGACCATTATCACTGAGGTCAAGGTTTTCTAGGAAATATTTTCATAGAGTCAACATACAGAAGTGTGGTCTAGTGGAGAACATCACATCATTACAAGTTGTCATTTGAACTTAGTAGTGTTTAAGAGCATCCATGCGATACTGGTTTGGGCAGCATGAGAGTTGTAGGACTGAAGAACAATTGACATTTGGCACCATGAGAGGCCAGGAGAAGCCACAGTGGAGGTACCGCCTTAGTTGTATTGGAGACCTCTGGATTGAAGAATTCATAGAAAGAAACTCAGGCTTGGAGCAATATAACAGTGTTGGGGTAACCTGAGGAGGTCATTAGCGATGGTGCAGCAATAGTTGAGACTCTAGGATATTGGCAATGCCAGGATAGGAGGATGAACACCAAGGACAGTGGGAAATGTAGAGAGAAACAGTCCTAATCCTGACATGAAGGCCATGTGTGCCACAGAGACCTGGAGAAATGGAACTGCCCATGCATTTTGGAGTCCTAAAGATCGTGCATGAGTTCCAGCTGCCAGACATTGAGCTACAAGATTTGGTTTGCCTGATAGATGTACTAGGTGTTGGTTCTACTGTGGCCTGGTTCTTCCCTTTTGGAACAAGAAAATATGTAACTTTAAAACTTATTTTAGAGGAACCCAAAGTTATATGGCTGTAGTTTTAATAGAGATAAGCTTTTAAAGTTTTGGATTAAAACTCTTTTTTTGAGACTTACGTATGAGCAATGCATATATATCTTTTCTACCCTTACGTTCCTTCATTAATAATTCTGCTGTGAGCATTCCTGCACAAATCTACTGTGAACATGGGTATGACATTTATTGGAATATGTCTCCCTGGGGTTTTAAAGTGAGTATGCATTTATTTTTAGAGAATAAGTTCAAACAACTTTCCAAAGTTATGTCAAGTACTATATACATGCTGCTCAGAAGTGAATGAATCTTACATCCTTTCTATTTTGAGTGAAATTTAATAGAGGTTGTACTTTTATTTTACTATTTTTAGTGTGTTTAAAACTAAATTGAAATAACAACAGCATAATCCAAAAAAAGAAAAGAAAAAAAATGAAGATCCGAGTATCCACATCAATAAAACTACTCCTCATTTCCCAATCCTAGCACTTAATTACCCTACAATAACACAGAAGCTGTTCAGTATGATGGCTACGTTAGCCTGTATTCATAATGAAGGCAAAACACCTCAGGACATAGGTACTCTAGGTCCGCCACTGCTACGTATCACACAATTCTTTTTCAGAGAAGATTCAAACTTCTTCAACACCCACTAATATCAGAAGGGATAAACCTCTTTAATTGCTACAATGAAGAATCAATATATTTGAGAGAGCAAAGGGACCTAAAATCTGCAGAGGTCATGTGGCTAGGTCTCTAACGTTAAGAGAGGATGTCATGCTTCTTGTAAGTACTGGCCAGAAATTTGCAGTTACTGCTGAAGATTTTAAAACCTGACAGTACAGCATCTACTTCCCATGACGTTCAGTTCCAAGCATGTGTATAAATAAAGCATAGATTCTAAGAATTGCAGATGGTTGTTTTTTAGCATTTGACTTTAAAACTGATCATTTTAACAAAATATGGATGACATAAACTTCAAGAACTCACCACTGAGATATTGGGCAGTAACACGAAGGCCAAAATTAATGCTATTTTCATCAGATGATATTAGTTACAATTCATGTAATTTTCTGAAGCCCAACTTTTCTGGGAATACTGAAAAAATAGTAACCAACAAGTTATTAACTTGTGCCATTACTCTGATAAGCTATTTATTGCTAGAACAATACAGAATTACATTGCTATTCATAGATATCCACAAACATCCACCTACTTTATGAATTTTGTCAGCAGACCTGCACAGGAATAAGCTGACTCTGATTGGATTGGTATGTGGTCCTATTTGGCATAAACTGGTTATCCCAGTGGTTTTGGCTAAGTTTTATTTAGTATGGACACAGCTGAGATGAGAGGAAGCAACTTAACTCTCTCTATAAACTCAATGGCATCAAACAAGCATTTACTCCATTCACAAAACTCATAAATCTGTGGGTCTGGTGTCAGCTGGTATGCTACCTATCACTGCAAAGAAAGTTGTACAAGCAGAAGATTAAAATTGTATTCATCGAAGGCCAAGTGTTGTGCTGCATAACTTTCATCCTAGCACTCAAGAGGCTAGGCCAGGAAATCTTCCTTTTCTTCTCCTTCTCTTTCTCCTTTCCTTCACCTTCTTCTTCTCCTCCTACCCTCCTCATCTTCCTCCTGCTCCTCTTTCTGCTCTTCCTCCTCCTCTTCTTCCTCCTCCTCTTCTTCCTTCTTCTCATTCTTCTTCTCCTATAATTTATCTGGACTTTGCTTCTGGTGTCCCTAGGTAACAATTACTGCTATCTGGGCTGTGCTTCCATTTGGAGGTTCAACTGAGCAGAAACCCAATTCCAATTCATTCAGTTTGTTGATAGAAATCTGTCCTTAGCACCTGTAGGACTGAGGTGCATTCTTCCTAAAGACTGTCTCCAGTTTTACCTTTTTTTCCTGGTACATGAGCCTCTTGACTGTTCAAATGTAGCTGTTTCTTTCTTCACTATTGTCCTAAAGGCAAGAATAGCTTTAATGAGACGGATTTGTTTATACACTAATGTAGTCATAAGAGTGACATTTTATATTGAAATTAAGGCACTGGTGACACTCATACTCAGAGTAAGGGATTGCACAGATGTATAAACACCAACAATTGGGAGTCACCTTTGAGCCCATTTGCCTCAGCTAGGATTACTTAACTGTCATGGATCAATTTATTGTCAGCCGATGTAAGGGGTCATTCTCACATGGCATAAACCAAAGCAAGAGAGGTAGTAGAAATTCAGAAGTGGTTTTCCATTTCATCTCCTGTCAGCTCATTTGTCAAACTATGTTATGTGTTCAGAGGTCAAGGGGGAAGGGAGTTCAAGGTTACATGGCACATAGTCTAGATACAGGAAATGTGGAGAACTGGGGCTATGAACACCATAGTGACCTTCAATTGTGTGATTCATATTTTATTTATTCATATTTTATTTAGCATTCATATCCCTCTAGACACTGCTCCTGGAAGAGCCAAAGACCCCTCTCAGAGGCCATGCAAGTGCTCACCATCCCTGTGCGACTGTTCTTGCTTTGGCAACTCCTCTAGGCTGTCTGCTGTTACCTAGATGGGAACTTACATTCACTCTCTACCAACAACCTTCTACGAGACTGGATTTGAGCAGACCCTGCTATTTCCAGGACACCCAAAGCTAAGCAACAGTCTGATTCTTACTAGATGAAGAAAAAATACTGCTTTGCTCACCTTTTCCCCCTTCCCTCTCTCAGGCAGTCACTCATGATGTCATTTTCTACCCATCACTCTTGTTGAGGCTGAAAGTAATTCATGGTGTCCTACTCACCCATCAGCATATGTTAGGGTGTCTGTAGAAATATAACTTGATGCATTTTTCTGATTTAACTTATACATGCTCTAGAATTTCTTGTGATTTAGGGTACTTCAACACTATTTATAAAGTCACCTGTGACTTTTAAATTTTTCCATGTTCATGAGTGAGGTTAGAGTTCAGATGGCTAGCACTTAACTTTCACTCATAATGTGTAGGTTCTATCCCTTAAAAGAAAGAAATGCCCATAATGTACCTAGAACAATCTCTGGGAGGCAGGTCCTTACATGGGTACTCAAAAAACAACCCCAGATGTTTCTCTGAGAAGCATGACCTATGAGAGATTAGTAAACAAGTAGCCCAAAGTAACAATTGCATACTAGAGTTTGGGCTCAAGGAGGACAGAACATTTATTGTTGTTCTGAACATTTATTGTTCTTGACTGTGATGAGAAGCTTTGTTTTTTGAGAAAGATTTAGTGAACAGTTTCTACATTTATGTGTAGATGGAATGAAAGTTACTTTGAAGCTCTTCGCATAGACTGCTTTGAGCCAAGGGTGAGAAAAACAAAATTCTGGTGGGATTAATTCCTCAACTTAATGTCATAAAGCTAAAGTAAAGACAGGACTGGGTTTAAACCCACAAGATTTTCTATTTCTAAAACATGTACCTTTAAATTTATACATGAAACTCATTATTATGGCAGTTATTGATCAAATTTAGAAGCCAATTCTTCAGAAGTTAGTTGAAATTTCTAGTAAATGAATTAAATGAAAAGCTCTAGAGTAGAACATTAAAGTAGTCATCAAGATATATGAGGTTGACTTTCTGATCTCTGAGAATTAAGCACCAGGCTTTAAAGTCTATATTAAAAATCCATGTATTCCTTATTGAATTTATGATTGTCTTTATGTTAGATATGTACCTGGTTAGGGGTATAATGACAAAAAGAAGGTTGTTTAAAAAGTTTTGTATATTATATGTTTTTTTTATAAAAAGGTCTCTCCAAATGCCCTATAGATGTACTTTTAACATTGAGACTTTTAATCACAACCTTTTGAGGGGAGAAGCATATGAATTATGTGTTATTTTCTAATTTTTTCCTGTTTATTACAGTAAAGTCCCTCACTTGAGGTCTCATAGAAACAAATCTTTACCCCAGCCCCAAGTTTCTGGATCTATGGCCCATCTGTGTATTGATCTCACTTTCAATTTTCTATATTCTTCTGTAGTTTGGGATCTTGCAGATCTTGGAGAAAATGTCCTTCCTTCACAAAATTATCCAGTTTGTAGAGATAGTAGATCTCTTACTCATCTCAAATACAAAACAACCAGTTCATGGCCTACTCTCCTATAGTCTCGGCCACTCTGTATGTATCCTATTGAGCAACAGATAGCTTTATTCCTAAGATTTTAGAAATTATTCTAGCTAACTGACATTGTACCTGCTTATCCTTTCTAATGCCGCCTTCCCATAGGAATCCTATACGTTTTCCCCTTGATACACCCTGCAGCTTTTCCTTTGGCAGGGTGTGCCCCACCCTCTTGAAAACTATGTGCAATATAACATCATCTCCCTGGTATTTATTCTCTGTCTCTCGTAGGTTGGTCACCTTAAACCAAAATAGCAAAAGCTATATTGAAATAAATGAAATACAGAGTTTTTGTAGCTATGTCATTGCAGATGAGCCATTTATTAATTGTATTGAGGACATACTTTTAGAAATTATTTCCTAAAATATTTCACAGTTGTCATATTCATGTTTTGTCATGGAAGGAGTTAGAGGCAGAGTGGATGGAAGTGTAAGAAAATATCAAAGAGATGTACAAAAGCTGTTTATGGGACAGTACAAACTGAGAATCATTAGCATTAGGTTCAAGTCCAGCTGTGGATCTAACCTAAAAAACTAATTTTTCAGTTTTGTATTTTGTATATTCTAACTTAAGGGACACCAAGTTTTCTTATAGCAGCAGTGTTATTTTTGTTTCTTAGCAACATTGTTTCTTAGTAACAATGATAGTACAATCTTGGTAATATTCATTGTTCATGGTGATGTAATAGAATTCATTTTCATAGTTCTAGGGGATGGGAAGTCCAAGATCAAGACAGCCACAGGGTTTAGTCTCTGGTGTAGAATGACTTCCTTCTCATCAACACCTTCACACTGTGTCTACAAGAGCTGAAAGGGCAGAACTGGTTCCCTAGATTCTACTTTCCAAAGGAGTCCCATTCCAAAAAAAACCAAAAAACCAAAAAACCAACAAAACAAAACAAAACAAAAACAAAAACAAAAACAAACAAAACAAAAACAAAAACAAAAAAACAAAACAAAAACTCTACCATCATTTTAGGGTTAGAGGTGAATTATAAATGTTAGCAGAACAAAAGAATTTAATTCATTGTGCTACCTCATAGGGTTTCTATTAGGATTAAATGAACCAAATACTAAAAATGTCTGAATATAGCCTATGACCCACAGCTAGATTCCAAAATGGAAGCTATTGTTATTCAAGTTATTTTGGGTAAAAACCGCACATCACAATAAGTTTTATTGTCTTTCATCTATATAATGTAATTTTATGACTATAGTTTTGAATTATAAGTAATGGTATATGACTAAGAGATTCTAAAATCAATGTTCTACCATATAAAGCAAACCCCAGAATCTCTGGAAGAAACTCCCTATGATGTTCTCTAAGTAATAAAATTACCTAGGATTTCATGTAGAAGAAAGTCCCTGGTCTCCAGGTTGCTTCGGCTTCCATCATCCTGTTGACAAAGCCAATGGTACAATGATGTAACTCCTGGTGTGGCTACATGACCAGAGCTGAAGCTATGCAAAACCAGTCATTTCTACCCCAACACACTGACTTTGCAATGTGCCTGGAACTAAGGACCTCCCCATCACAGGTAAGCTTTACCTGGAAGCAAGCAATTTGAATGTCTCATTGGAAGCTGGTAATCACTATTCTCTTTCTTTTGCATGTGTGTGCTTCTATTATTGTCTTGTAAGAACCAAATTCTTAGGAAACATATTCAAACTTACAGACTATATTTCATTCTTAGGCCTTTAAGGAACATTTTCCACAATAAAACAAAAATTTTATTTGACTTTCTCTTTTGAGTTAAAATGATAGATAGACTAAGAAGAAAGAGTATATTTTAGTGAGAAAGAAAGGAAGCCAGACAAAATCATTTATTGGCTCACTCCCATGAGCCAGTGAGGGCAGAATGACGGTGTGGATAAGAAATATCTAAATGGAATGCGGTTAGGTAACAGGTGAAACCAATGTTGCTTCAAGCATAGGTAGTAATTATTCAACTGTGGTCAACAACACAACTAGCCATTAAAAATGAAATATGGTAGAGTTAAAAAATTCAGAAGGCATTACATTCTTTAAGATCATGTGTAGATGTGCACACATGTGTGTATGTATATGTATATATATGCATGTTATGAAGTTTGCAGAATATGACTCATTGCCAGTGGACTATGAGTAAAATACTTGAGAAGTGCTACCTTAGATATTTCCTGAAGTCATTTATTTAGAATACGAATCCCTACCAGAGCTGAAGAACTTCAAATGAAGAACAATTTTGAGTAATCGAAAGAATTTAACAATAAGATTACAAGTTAAAAATATTTGTTGCTTCACAAACCAGAATCCCCAGAAGAAATACCCTGAGATTGTTGTCTTTGTGATAAAAGCAGGGCTGATGTGATCTTTTCCAGGGATTCTATGTCAAGAGAGCTGGCTTCTGTCCCAGTCCTTTGGCACTCCGGTCCTATCCTCACTTCTTCAGGTCAGGTCAACTACCTCTGCCTACTGCTAACTCTTCTCTGACTCCTTTCTAGTCTTGGAGAGGGAGGGGGTCTCCTTTATAGGAGAGAAGCAAGCCTCAGGCTTGGGTCTTGGGCAGGAAGACTAGCTGCTTATTTAAGTTCTGTGGATTTTTTTGTTCTCTTCCACTGTAGTTTCCCACATACTTGGGTTCCACAGCTCTGCTTCCAGTCGGTCCCACAAGGATTGTATTGTTTCCTTATTCAGTGATTTCTCTGAAGCACAAAATTGATGCAAAGAAAATATTAAATAACACAGCGATAGCAAACAATGTTGAAGGTTGTCTGGGACTGGGTGGGGAATTTAAGAGAAGTGGATTTGGGTGTCATTGGCTGTATCCTCCTGTCTAGAGTTCTGGGTGGTCTTGTAGATGTTCTTTGACTAGCATGCCGGGAGGAGTTCTGTTCATGGATCATGCCAGACCTTTTGGGCAGCACGAATGAGAACTGCTTTTCTGCCATAAAAATGAAAACACCTCAGGTAGTCAGGTGGACATGCTCTCGAAAGTCTACTCTGCTGCTGTCTTCATACTGCTAGTTGTCAATGCATTGCCATTTTAACCCAGTATATCTTGTGTATTGGAGTTATTCACTTTTTCTTTGCCTGGCTGCATCCCTGATTTGTGTGTGTGTGTGTGTGTGTGTGTGTGTGTGTGTGTGTGTGTGTGTGTGGTGTGTGTACATATATATGCAAATATTTGTATATATACACAAATATATGCATCCATATGCATATACATGACTAGGTACTGCTTCAACAATAAGAAACTAATTGCATGAGGGAATAGGGAATAGAATGAGGAGATAAAACAGATCATACTGGGGACAGATAACTAAGGTCACATGCCCAGCCAGATTCAATGGCCTCTCCAGAATCAGGGTGCACTGCCTAGCCAGGTCATTATGGACCTTTGTGCGTAAGGAACTGGAGAAAAGCATGTGTGGTCCAAGTACACCTGTCCTTGTCCTCCTTTTCTGAATGGACGACCCTAAAAATAAAGCACAGGCAGCAAGTGTTAACACAGCCCTCAGCCCTTCCTGCTGTACACAACAACTCTTTCAGTGAAAGAGCAAGCAGGCCAGCAGGCTCAAGAGAGAGGTGCCTTTGTCCCAACTGAGACTTTTCTGTTTCAACACCAGGGCTAATTTTCCCTTTCTTTCAATAGGTTTGGCAGCTCTCATTACCATCCGCCACCCGCTGCCTCCTACCAGCATGAGACCAGGAGAGCTGCCAAAACATTCATCTGGGCACTTGCTGAATTGGTCACTTCATTCTGCCCATTCCTCATGGACAACAGGTTGTTTCCTTTAGTAGTGTAGGACCTTGATAGTCCCTTGATGGTCCCTTGTGTTTTAAGACTCATGATTTTTTTTCCTCTTCCTGAATATGTCTGTCTCTGAACTATATAATTTGGGAAGTGATGCTTTGATCCTGACAGAGGACAATTTTGTTGAAAGGAGGTGGCAGATTTTGAAGGAAAGTCCAAATTGCCTTCTGTATGGTTTCAGCTGTACTTGTTTGACAATTTGCTTAGGGGGAGAGTGCAGACAGAATGAATTGCCTGGGTAATTTCTGCCATTGGCAAGTGACTCAGGACTAAAGAGAAAAAGAGGGGCCCCAAAGACTCCAGTTACAAGTTAAAAATAGCCACCCTTGGGCTCCTCCTCTTCCTGCTCCTGTCTCCTCTTCCAACAGGGAAAGCTTTTGAAAGGGAGTGCCTTCCCTTTGCCCTCCCCCGAATCCCTCTCTCTACCCCATCACTGACGCCAGTTCATTTGAATGGAAAGATTTTTCTGAGCTGGGATAAGAGAGATACAGGAAATCACCATTGAAAGGGGCCTTTATGCTTGCTGTTATCATTACCTTAGCAGGAGTCAAACTCAGAGGGTCAGTGACCAAAGCCAAGTTCTGATCTGCAAGAATGTTCCAGAGCTCAGAGCAATGGAAATAGAACCATGCATCCATATAGCTCAGAAGCACAGCCAAGGTGCAAACCTCACTTCCTCGGATCACAATGAGATCATACTTGACAGTTCAACAGGTTTGCTTATTTATTACTACTGCCATTATTATCATTATTATTAATTAGTGTATGTGTATGTATATGCATATCCATATACAGAGACTAGAGGTTGACAGTGTCTGTTCTCTTTCTCAAGCTCTTTCCACCTTATTTTTTAGACCATCTTATTTTAGGATCTCTACTGAATCTGGAGTCTGTATTTTGCTAGGCTGCTTGGCCAGCCCTGAAGTCTACCTATCTTGTCTCCACATTCCCTCATCTCCCACAGTGCTGAGGCCACAGACATTCATACAAGTCTAATTTTTAATATGGTATCCAAAATCAAGAATTCATGGCTTCATAGAGAACATTCTAGCCTCTGACCTATCTCACCAGCCACTCAACTGGCTTCATATGATGCTCGGTTATGTTGTTAATGGTAGTCAAAAATTTGGGAAGTGAATATTCTAAAAACATCCCCTTTCCTACCCATAAAAAATGCTTGATGGTTTGTATATTCACTAACAGGCCCTTATTAATATTTAAAAATATTAGTAAAATATTTAAAAATATGAGTAGTACTCATTTTGCCATAATCCAGATATGGGGGGGGGGTCATCATTTTGAACCTATGTGCTTTGTAACAATTGGTGGTTAAGCTGTTATGCAGATTGGAATGAGTAAGATTTTGTCTTTATTTTTCAAGGTTTCTCAGAGAAGTAACATGTGCTCTTCCCCTGACTTGGATGCCACCATTTAGTACTGTCATAGTGGCTTTAGAAAGGATAGAATAGTCCTAAGATGATTCCAATAAAGGAAGAAAGACAAGTGTTCCGTGAGCAGAGGTACATCATCTAACTGACACGCACTTGTGAGACATGAGACTGGGGACATCTCAGTATGTAACAGTATTAACTATTTTTTCTACATTATGTAATGAGATATTGTAAGCAGACGACATGCTCTGCTTGCCTCAACACATGTGGAACTCTAAATTTCACAAGTCCAATACAGTAGACATACGTAGAATAAATAAGGATGATACCACGTGGCAATAAGCAAGACTATAGAATTAAATAAGATGGAATGAAATGGATTATAGTTTGCACAGTAAGCACTACTTCCAAAGGGGGCATCTCTCTGAAATTGCCATGTGTTTGTAAAGCCAATGTTGCCCTTTGCTGAAAATATTAGATTGATTTGGGTGGTCTTGTAAACCCAACTCAGCTTTTCCAATCCTTCTACTTCAAACAATTTAATTTTGCTGAAAATACATGTCTTCTACAGTTTTCAATCACTCCAAAGAAAATAAAGTTCATGCTTGAACTTTCTAGATGCATGAGTAAGTTACTTATGGTCTCGGGATTAGTAAAATTAATGTACTAATTGAGGATTTTTTTCTTACTGAATTATGCTGTGGCTGAGTTCTCTTTGGGAAACGACTTGTTTTCTATGCTGCCTCACTGGCCAATTAGTCTTTCATGAGAACAAAGCTTCCTACACTTGGGTTTCCTGTGTGAGAATAAAATGAAGGCTTAATAAATTCACTGTCTCTTGATCTGCCAATTCATGTCTAGAATTAATTCTGCTTTCAATTTTCCATGTAACTAAAGTAGACTTGCTAATGTCGTCTGCCACTTGTCCTTTCAGATCAGAAGGGAGCATTTGCTCTAACATTGTCCAAACTTGTGATTTTTATGGTGAGCAAACTACAGCATAGAAATGCTAACTGAACACCACACAGGTGCTCTTCGTTTTTTTAAATAAAAAGTTCCCAAGTAGTAGAATATAAGGATGCTCAAATTTCCAGCCTGTGTATCCCCCCTGTGTTCACTGCTCTGATCAGTAGTTAACAGTTAAGCACCAAATGAAGCAGTGTGCCTTTCAAGGTATCTGGTCCATTACTCAGCTCCTCGGCCTGTTTCAGTCAATGCAATAATCGCAGCAAGATCTAGATAAGAATTCAGAACCAGAGAACATAGATTTCTCATCTATCAAATATATAGATTATTAATTTTATCATAACTTATTTTTTGGCCTTACTTAAGATAGAGCTTCTTTGGTCTAGTATCTTTGGTCTAGTATTATTTGTGTGTTTTATTTCATTTTTTAATAATACATTTTATGTTTATTTTCAAACAGAATTTTATGAGAGAGAGAGAGATTAATTTCTTATAATCTAGTCCAGACTTAACAATTACTGAGGACTTATGATCTTACGACCCTGTTTAATTTCTTTTCTTCTCTTTTTTTCTTAACAATTTAAAGGCACATTCCTGACATTATTTCTCTCCACCCTTACATTCCTCAGTACACATCTCTAATATATATGCCTAATGCTATTATCACATCTAAAATTAGAATTACAAGGTCATTAATATTCAGTTAGCATTGAAATCTCCCTGATTGTGTCAAGGAATATTGTTACAATTGCCTTTTTTTCATTGTTAATATGTGTAGCTATAATTTTAGGGCTTGATCACACATTGGAAACTTAAGAGAGAAAAATGATGAAGTAGTCAATTTACTTAGCAAGAAGGGTTTTCCCAAATTCTCACAGCTGTAATCTGGACCCTGTTCAGTGCGACAAGCTTTGCACTGCGTTCCCACAGCTGGTTAGTGTTTTGAATTCCAGCCCCATGAACTCATCCTGGGCCGCTAGGGCTAATGCTTAGCGCCCAGCCTAGAGCTGATTATTTCTGATGACAGAGTAATGGAGAAAACTCTGGCATTGTCCACACCTTCTAAATGCACTGTCATCTGCATTTGTCTTCATCTCTGCCGGAAGAAAGTGGTTCTAAAGATTTTGGATGAATTTAACCCACGATAGAAGCACAATTACATCTTTCAAAAGTATTTTGTTAAAGAGCAAAAAAATAAGCAGCTATGTTGTCTTTTCTTAGCTGGCATTCATTGACAACTGATTTATTTAGGAAGAATAAGAATGGGTTCTGAGAAGGTCTGGAAGAAGAGAGCATGGACGCTTGAGAAAAGGGACAGATACACATGGAAAGCGAGTGCATGAACTATCTGGTGCTTGTACTCGTGAAACTTTATATTCTACTTAGACAATATGACCCTGGACTCACCCTCAACTCACGGAAAAAGTTGTGTTTGGTTTTGGAAAGTTGCTACAGTGGTAATCTAGGCAGTGGTTGCTGGCAGGAACTCAATATCTGTGGTGCAGAAATTTTTTTTTTTGAAAGGCCTGACATTTGGACTGTAAACTGAATGAGTGAAGGCACAGGTATGACTATGTTTCAGCAGAAGTCCACAGGGAGAGAATGGTATAGGATTGAAAAAGGTATTATGTGTTATAGAAACCTACAGGTGAGGGCTAGGTCTGGGGGCCTTTGTTTATGGATGAGGGCTTGGTATTTCAGGATCAGGGGCATGGATAGCATATATTCAGCAGCCACATGAACTACTCAATATGGCAGACGTTCTCATTATGTTATCAGGATCTCTGGAAGGATGTTTAGCAATCCAGGCTGTCCCATTAAGGACTTCTGATTCAGCAGATCTTGAGTGGGGTCTGAGATTCTACAGTTCTACCATGTTCCTGGTGGATGCCCAAAGGACATAACACATTGAAAGCATTAAAGAGCAGCTCCAGGAAGGCGTAGTCTTTGTCCATTGACAGTTACCTCAGAGAAGAGATTTCTAAGTGGAGCAGTTTGTAAGGCAAGCGCTTTATTCTGATGATCATGGGTCTCTTTCTCCTAAGATATCTGCTTTTCCTCTTTAGAATCAATCTGACCCTCAATGTTGATCCTCAAAGAGGCAAGATAGGCAGAAGAATATCTCAAGGGCATCAAATATCTTTATTACAATAGCTCCCTGTGGGTTCCCAGATATTTTTCTTGTAGCAACCAGAGGCTGTGGCATCCATTGCCAGGGCTGCAAAGCAGGAGCGCCCTTAGTGTTCTTAAGGAAGGGGAGAAGTACATCTTCTTCTCAACCTGGGGCTCTGTGAAAAGGCACTTAATCTTCCCAGACATTTACACAAGAGTAAAACAAGTTAACAGAGGCCAGCAGCACCACTGATCTTCAACCAGGAAACATTCAGACCGTTAGGAAACACGGGTGAGCAGATGTTTACGGACCGTGTAATTGATATGATGCCTTGCCTTGTCTCTCAGTCCTTAGTAGCATATTTCCTGTTCAAGGCAGTGGAAAGTGAAAATATTAGTTGCTGTTTGACCAAAGGAACAAGTGTCTTCCAAAGGAACGCATGATCTATTAGCAGTCCAGCCTGGCCTTCCCATGGGAACTCAGGCATTTTACGTTGTTTTACAGTTAATTTCTTTCTTACGGCAGGTTCCCAGACACATCAAATGCCTTACATTGGAGGCTAAAGTCAAGATTTATAGTCCAAGTTCATGTAATTTAATGTCAAACAACTCTGATAGCAGAAGGGCTGAAAGTCAACCATTTTCTCATGGGCTCTCATAAAAAAGTCATTTTAGCCAAATTGAGTTTGAAAAGTGGGCGTGTCTTTCTGATTTGATGGATGTTCCCTACCCATGAGCCCCTGGGAAGAAACTGGTTACTCTCTTTTGCTACTGTAGCAATGGAATATAAAAATGGACTGAGTGGTTTTTAGGTGGTATTACTGTTGGATAACCCCATAGTGGATTATATTGCCTTTTCCTCTCTGGACTTCAAAGGAGGAAAGAAACCCAAGTATTTTCACCTTTGATGGTACATTGGTTTTAAACACCCTTCTCTCAATTCCTTTGTTTGTTCTTTATCTGTCCAAGATCACTCTGTCACCCACATGTGACATGTTAGGAGGGTCTACTCCGCTAGATGGAACCCCCACTTGTGCCAGGAATTAATTGGAAAGGAGAAGTTTTCCTTGGTTCTTCTCTACAGGTTAATAGATTTTTAGACTCTTGGAGATGATGGGATGTTGGCGATCATGAAAACATATCCCAATTTTACAACTAAAGCGGCAATAAAATAAGTAGCTTTGATACCCCAGTTGAGATTAAGAATGAGTGACACCCCCAGTTATGATTAAGAATGAGGGCCTAGAGATTTTCCTGACATTTATCCAAGGGCTTTTAATCAACTGTGGAGTAAGTAGAGAGTGACTGGAGAGTGTTTTTTATAGCCTGATACTTTCTAGATTATAATATAATTGGTCACTTAGCATAAAGAATATGGATATTCATACCCATCAATAATCCTGAAATATAAGAAGAATACCTCAAAACTCTTGGAAAGAGACTCTTACTGAGTTGAAGTTGATCAGTTGGTGAAGAACTGACATATGCTCTCTGGATAGGATTGAAAAACAAAACAAAACAACAACGAAGCTGAGAATTGCTTTAGGATACACAGGACACCAAAACTGGGGTCCTTCTTGGAAGATTTATTCTTCACCCGGTATATAGAAGAGTGCAAGTTTTCTCAGCTTAAAATACCCAGAATTAGAGGAGCAAAAGAAAAATTAACAAACCACAAGTAATCATTCTGGATCTGTTCTCTCTTTCTCTGTCTCTGTCTCCCTCTGTCTCTCCTTCTGTCTCTCCCTCTGTTTCTCTCTCTTCCCCCGCCTCCCCCCTCCCTCTCCTCTTTGTCTCTCTCTCTCCCCCTCTCTCTTCCCGCTCTCTCCCTCTCTTTCTCTGTCTCTGTCTGACTGTCTGTCTCTGTCTGTTTCTCTCTCTGTCTCTCCCTTTGTCTGTCTGTTTCTCTCTCAGTTTCTCTCTGTGTCTCTCTGTCTCTGTCTGTTTCTTTCTCTCTCTCTTGCATGTCTCTCTGTCTCTGTCTGTCTCTGTCTGTCTGTCTGTCTGTGTCTGTCTGTCTGTCTGTCTGTCTGTCTGTCTCTCTCTCTCTCTCTCTCTCTCTCTCTCTCTCTCTCTCTCTCGGCCTCAAAGCAACTCAACATACAACAAGCTTGTACTTCACAGGATGAGATTTGCATCCTTGGCCAGGTAACTTAGAGTTAAACAAGGAAAGTCAAAACTGAGCCTGGGGCTGTATGGCCAATAATCTCATTGTGATTGAAAAGGCCACAGTAACTCTAATGATGATGGAGGAATGGCAGGAGGAGGGTGATATACAGTGGAACTCAAGCTGTCCTGTAGGCCTAGCCTGAGGTGGCTGGTCAACAAAACTGCTGCTGCTAGTTGCCTCACATTGTTTACCTGGACATAAGGTAATCCCAATACAGTGGTGGGGTAAGAATGATGGTGTCCATTTTAGGAATGCTGTCTCAGGTCTCACCTCCTCCTCCTTAGTGAAGTGGTTCTCAAACTGTGGGTCATGACCTATTTGGAGTTTGAGCGACCCCTTCACAGGGGTCATCTAAGGCCATTAGAAAACACAGATACTTACATTATGATTCATCACAGTAGGAAAGTTATAGTTATAAAGTAGCAAGAAAACATAATTTTGTAGTTGGGGGTCATCACAAATGAGATACTGTATTAAATGGCCACAGCATTGAGAAGGTAGAGAAGCTCTGTCCTGGAGAATCAGAATCTCTTGGGAATGGGGTCTAGCACTCTTGATCTAATGGACTTTCTAGTTGGTAATTACCTTTCTGAAGTCTGGGGAGTCTAGCAAGGGCACCTACCAGGAAGCCAAATATGATTGCTTGTCTCTGATCCTAGAAATCAGGAGTTTGAGGCAGGAGAATTGACACAAGAAGACCAAGACTGTCTGGGATACATAGTGAGTTGAAAGCCAACCTGAGCTATATAGTGAAATTCTAATTGACTTTTCTCTGCTTCTCTACAGGCAGTTTTCTCTGGAAACTGCCTGTAGCAATGATCAGATAATTCTAGGTAAACAAATTCCATAATGAATTCAGGTTTATTTCTCAGAACAATAGAGACATGATTCCTGAGGCTTTATACCATCTTGCAGCCCTGAAACCCGTGGCAGAAAGGAAATGTGAACACTTTTGCCTTTGTCAGGTCTAGTTTCTACCTGTAGATTAGCTCCTAATTAGCTCCGTATTCCAAAGTTTGGTCCTATCACCTAAAAACCTTGACACTCTTGGCAAATCTAAGAAACCTATTTCAGATTCTGTATCCTTAAACTCAAAGAATAATAGCTACCTCACAAAAATTCTGAGTGATGGACTAATACAGTCAAGTGAGGAAGCAGAAACAAGTATCCAATATCAAGCTTTACTCACAAGCATTTTACTTATCGAGGTATCATGATTTGTGATAATGCCAAAAACAAACAAACACCCAAAACTTGGTCTAGGTCAGAAGGTATCCACTTCAGTAATTTTTAAAATAAAAATTTGACATAAATCCTATTGAAGTATACCATGAACTCAGTTGAATACCTAAAGCACAAAACTTGACGCGTCATGAATTGTGTAGGGTAAAGGCAAGCCAACAACAAATCTAGTCAGAGACAGGCAGGGCTTAATATTTGATTGGCCAGATATAGGCATTATATCAGTTGGAGCTGCTGTGCTGGCCATTTACTTGTTTCAAAATGTTAATTTAAGTTATAGTGCTTACAGTATTTTATTTTTTACTCCCTTCTGTTGCTCACTGGATGTGTTATGTATTTCTGTATGTACTCTATATACATATATGAATGTATGTATATACTGTATATTTAGTATATATGTGTATGCATGGACATGTGTGTACTGTGTATACTTGCTTGTTCATGTACGTGAGTGCATGTTGTATGTAGGCATTTGTGTTGTGTGTCTATATGTTTGCTGCACATTCATATAATACATATGTATATTTTTGTGTGTATGCATTGTGTGTGGGGTGTGTGTGTGTGTGTGAGTATATTTTAATGTTTTCACGTAAGTTGTCAGTCTCATTTTCAGGAAACATTTCACTACAAGAATATACCTAAATTTCTTGATTTTGTTTCTGCAGATATATTGACTAGTGGTTCATGAATGTATTTCTTTCTTCTTTCAGAGAGAGAGAGAGAGAAACAGACACACACACACACACACACAGAGAGAGAGAGAGAGAGAGAGAGAGAGAGAGAGAGAGAGAGAGAGAGAGAGGGAGGGAGGGAGGAGGGAGGAGAGTGGAGGGAGGCAGTTTCCCTGTTTAGATCAGGCTAGCCTCCCTCTAGTGATCTTCTTACCCCTGCCTTGGAGTTTGGTATTGAATGAGATGACCTTGTATACTCCCTTTGCTGCCCTTACTTTGGGTCAGTCATTTTCTCTTATTCACCAAGGAACTGTGCCTTTTGGAAGCCAAGCACATGGAATGAAGCTGCTTCTGTAACTGATACAGAAATGATAAATGCATCAGTGGCAGGATACAGGAAAAATTGGGGGTGGATGCTGGAAAAAGACAGTTGAGACAGTGCTGGGCAAGATGGCACCTTCCTGGGAATTAGGAGGGCATGTGGGGGAAAGCAAGAAACTCTCTATTTAGTAAATATTCTTTTATTAACTTATTTTTAGCTTTCTGCATATGATCCAAATATCACAGGACAAAATGAAATTTACATCCTAAGTGGATTAAATAAATGGAATTTTCAGAAACTGCCAAGAATCCTATAAGGTCATATGGCAAAGAAGAAAATATGGAAGCTATGCAACAGAAGGGGGAAAAGGATGGGAATCCAACTGAAAGCATTGTCACACACCAGTGAGTACTAGAGGGGAAACACGGAGACTAAGGTCTAGTCTTCATATATCCATAGAACTGTGTAGAAGGCCTGATTTGGTTATCACCCATGCATTCTCATTTATCACAGAGACTGAGGCATTGACTCCCAAATACATAGTTCGTAGTTCCTATGCCTAGAGTATCCTCAGCATCTGAGAGCTCTTAGGAATTCAGGATCCATGACACATCTCTGAATCTATGGCATCAGACTCTCTTAGGTACAGGGGCCAGATATCTATGTTTAAAGAAGCCTTCCAAGTGAATATTTGACATGATGTGGGAGAAACACTGAAGTGATCCAGTAATTTTAAAGCTTTAATATACACCCGAATCAGAGGGCTTAGTAAAACTAGAACCCTGAAGCTGACATTTCTGTTTCACAGATCACATTTGGAAAAGCAAACTGCTGAGATAAACATTGAAGACTTTCCTGACTTAGGAAAACAAGAAAAGAACAATATGAAAGGACAAAAAGAAGCAAAGAATAGAAAGCAAACCTTACAACATGATCACATTTATGTGAATGGTTGGGCTAATAAGGCATAGATTGGGAGGAATCAATGTCTTCTCAAGAGAAACAAAACTCAAAAAACTCAAATTCTCTGTGTTTAGGATTTTAAAAGAAAAGCTGCTCTAGGAAGATATACATATGGACTCCTTTCCTGATTAGAATTTCCCACAGCAGAATGTGCTGGAATATTCTTTCCCCAAATCCTGGATTTTTGTGACTTTCCACATGTGTAAGTCCTATTAATTTTTAACTATTTGTTTACAGACAAACTAGGCAGATAAGGACAGATACACACACACACACACACACACACACACACACACAGAGAGAGAGAGAGAGAGAGAGAGAGAGAGAGAGAGAGAGAGAGAGAGAGATTGAGAATATGAGGGATTCTCAGGCTGCAAAGCAGGGCAGATTCCTGAGCCAGTGGAGGTCACACATGTCTTGGCTTCAGCCTAGCTTGTAGGCCTGAGAAATCCCAGCCTACACCACATTTAAATAAGGCAAACCCCAGACTTTTATAGTTCAAGCTATGGGAACTGACAGGAAGCTCCTGGCAGACAAACCCCAGGCTTGAAGCTTGACTTTGGAATCTAAGTGTGGCACAAACTGCCCAGAAAATTGTCATAGTATGAGAAGTCTTGTCTAGTGTGGATGTGTGTGTGTGTGTGTGTGTGTGTGTGTGTGTCCATGTGTACCTCAATACAAATTGATAAAGATCTATGTTCCAAGACTTTGCAATAGAAGAGCAAGAGATGAATGAGAAAGAAGAAAGGATCATGAACTCATTTTTCCTTAATAATGATTACAGCAATGTATATTAAGATCTAAGTATTTTAGAAAACATTCTTTTTTGAAGCTTTATATGTTTATTTAGACCTTCTTACAGTCTTGAGAGCTGTGCTCTATGGTTAACGTTATTTTTTTAGATGAGGAAACAGGTTACAGGGTGCTTAAGTAACTGGCACAGTCACATAGCAATGTTAAAAAATTGTAACATACCAGAGGAGTAGCTCTAAACCTAGGATGCTCTGCAGGATTTATAAGTCTTTTGATTAAATCAAAGACTTGATGCTAAGTAACTTTGTGTTACTTAGTGGAATATTAGACAGTACTGGATATTTGGAATTGAAGTATTCCCTCCTAATATTGCAACGGACTACATGGACTTTATAGTTTAATTCTAAAACTGGCACCAAGTTTTTCTTTTTCCAGTCCATCCCTTACAATAGGGTCTTAGCAACAACAAGCAAGTGGTGTTGTCTGTCTCACTGTCCCTTTAATAAGGTTTGGCCTTGCCACTTAATTCACCAATGAAAATGAAGTCTAGTTTTCAAGAGGCTTGTGCTAACTCGAGGAACGCTAGCCCCCCTCGATAACCCCCGATGGCCCTCAGTAAGGTTAATTTCCAGATCTTAAGAAATATATGATCAGTTACTTTTTTTTTTTTTTTTTTTTTTTTTTTTTTTTTTTTTTTTTTTTTGGCTTTTTCGAGACAGGGTTTCTCTGCGTAGCCTTGGCTGTCCTGGAACTCACTCTGTAGACCAGGCTGGCCTCGAACTCAGAAATCCACCTGCCTCTGCCTCCCAAGTGCTAGAATTAAAGGAGTGTGCCACCACCAACCGGCTGAACAGTTACTTTTATTGCTTCAATGTACAGTTGCCCAGCTATCTAAAATAGAATAAGACCCTTCTAGCATTTTGCAGCCTTAAAAAGAATAAGCACACCAAGGTCATAGCCTTGATGCTTAGAAGAGGAAGTTTAGAGTGGCTTCTTTTTTTGTTGTTATTTAACATTTTTATTGATTTTTTTTGTTTTGTTTTGTTTTTAATTTGGAGGTTCCTTGCTGGTCCTACTTCCATGAGTGACCAAGACAAGGGAAAAGAGAAGGAAATTATCTATGCAGAGGTTATTTCTACAATATGCCATTTACACACCATATGAAAAAGACAGATAAGCATAGCGTCACTATTGTGACTAGGGTCTGGCAGCATGGAATGGAGAGTGATGGTGAGTGGGTTTGTCATTAAAAAATACAGAGCCCTCACAAAAATGTGTGGTTAGAGGAAAAATACAGAACTCTTCCAAATTGTGTGCCTTGCAGGAACTTGTTCTATGTCAACACAAGAGGAATAGGCAAACCCAAAATGGTTTGGGAAGGTCAAAAGCATCAGGGGTAGAGGGAAGAGACCATCCAGGAGGTTGGGAAGGTCAAAAGCATCAGGGGTAGAGGGAAGAAGACCATCCAGGAGGTTGGGAAGGTCAAAAGCATCAGGGGTAGAGGGAAGAAGACCATCCAGGAGGTTGGGATGAAGGCTGAAGTGAAGGAATGGTTCTCTGCTTGCTGAGATCCTTCTAGTCCATGTGATCTGAAGGAACTTGGCAGGCTGTAGCACCCAAGAGGACTGGTACAGCCAGATGCTCCAGAGAGGGGTTGGCTAGGAGCTACTTACTGAGACTTGTGCTCCAGAAGATGATAGTATGTCATTTAGTTCTCTGCTAGGATACAGCAGTTCCTGAACTCCTTTTAGTAATTCCTTATAATTCGTGTTTGGTCTCTGTTGGCTTCTTCTTGATGGTACCTTTAGTGGTGAAATAGATCATTTCCATAAGGAGTGCATTCTTAGGGGCCCAGAAGATGAGTACCAGGTCCTCCTACTAGTTGTCCTTAGTCTATTAGTTTGCATCAAAGAGAACATAGCAGGACTCCAGGTATCCAACATCTTATTTTTTTTCCCTAAATAAAAAAAATTCATTTAATGTTTATGGGTGTCTTGCCTGAGTTTTTGTCTATAAAACTTGCCTGCCTTGTATCTGAAGAGATAAAAAAAGGATTCCAGTACCCCTACAACTGAAGGGACAGATGGTTTTGAGCCACTTGTAGGAACTGAGTTATAATGTCCTATAAAGTTACAAGTCCTTTAGAAGAGCAGCCAGTGCTGATAACTGCTGTACCATCTCCCCAGCCTTAGTTGGCAGCATCTTACAAAAGTAATGTAGGAATCATCTACAGTTTCCCCTGTGTCACTTGTCAGGACCTCAATGACCTCCTATAGGGTAGTGTCCTTATCCCCTCTCAGGCAGATGAACACTGTCCTCTTGTATATCTTCATTTCTGCTTTTGATGACTTTTGAAGTTCCATGTCATTGAATACCCCAATGACATCATCAGGGGCAGTCACACCAGAGGTCAGGTTTCTGGAAGCAGAAGGGAGACAAGGAGCGTCACTGAAGAACTGAGCTGTCCTAGCTACCGGGATATGACTGAACCAGTTGATTTCTTAAGTAGCATGAGGTAATTGATACATTAAATGATTCCAAGAAAATGAGTTAAAATCACCAGTTTTCTGATGGAACAGGGCAGGTGAAACCACCCTACAAACATTTCATAAGCCCACTATCTTCAACCCGTTCTGTTTAGTTTTGTTGACAACATGGATATACCTTTTTTCCTGTTATAGAAGTTTGCTGAAAACCTGCCTCCCCTGGAAACCACTGTGTGAACATACTAGCATCCTGCTGTGCAGTATCTTGTCTCTACTTCTGTTTTTTCAGACTCATGGAGTTTTCTTGCCCTGCGTCTGCCTACTCAAGGATATTTGGTAATCCACCAATGTCTACTTGTGGTTTGCCTCTTTGAAGCCTTAATTAGTGGCGTCTTGAATCTTGAGTACTTCAGGAGTAGCCAATTGTTTGACTTTCCAAAACATATACCCAGTGGGTGTGAAAAAAAATGCTCACTCATTAAATTTTAGGAACGAGAGGTCTTTATGTAAACATCTAAGAAGATAGCACATCGTTTTGAAGCTCATTCTCACTTTAGTAAGCAGATAAATGATTGGGGAATGACAGATAGATTGCTTTCTACTGATGATGAACTTTCTTTGACCATTAATAACACTAGCTTAAATTCTGGACAGAAGGCATGCTAATCTGTTAACTGTGGTGTAGATTTCTTGACTTCAGTCAGTTCTGCCTCCTTGAAGGGGAAGAAAGCAGATCTGAGCTGTGTTGGTAACTGCTTCACGGAAGCTCTCGGAGTGGGCCACATGTGTGTGGTTTAGCTGGCGACCGTGGTGTCTGTATGTATGTGGTCATAGATTTGTTAAAACCTCTTGTCTGCCAGGGAAAGACCACTAGTTCCATTTTAATTCTAAGTTAACCTCAGCCTGGAGCCAATCCATGCTGCTCAAACATAAACTCTGATACTCGAGCCAAGCATCTTTTTTTGCCCTACAATTTGTTGTTTTTCTTTTTCTTTCTTTCTCTTTCCCCCTCTAGGGAGTTTGGACATTTACTAACAATCCAAAACCAGCACTTATACAGGACACAGTGATTACATAATTCTTCATGGATTCTGATATCTTTACTGTTGTAAACTGTGCCATGGTGTCATTAAAACCCTCAAATTAGAGAACAATTACTAAATGACATGGTTGTAGGTAGAGCATCAAGTTTTACTGTCATGATCATTTTGATTCTTTTGGGAAATGGAGACTCAACATCTTAAGTGAATTTCTCTTTCTAAAGTGTGGATTTAGATAGACTCTTGTTTGTTGTATAATGCAAAGCATATCCCGAGTATTTTCCCAGGTCACCTATGCAAATGTCAGGTGCCATTATGTGAGGGATAATGAACTACATTTTTTTATATCATGTTTTTTTCTTGAAGGAAAACAAGAAATAAAGCTGCTAAACTTTTCAAACCTGTTTAATTGGTATTGTGCCTCTAGCAATGACAGGATTCTCATCCTCAATTTCTAAATCTGGTTTTAAGTCTTCTAATTCTTAAATAATCTAAGCAACTGTGAGTTTGACAAAGGGTTGGAAAAATTTTGCCCTAATAATACTTTGTGGCAGACTTCATGGTGGTCCCTGACCATTAGTTCAGTTGTAAAGCAAATTAACCTATATTTAAGTCAAATGCCAAATGTCTACAGGCTTGGTGACTTATTGTAGTTACAATTGGTGACATTACCAGAGGTTTCTTCCTCTGTTATTAAACAAGTCACCACAGTATAATAAAAAAATTCTCCTGGTGACTGGGAAAAAATGACAGCTAACTCTTTACAACATTGTCAATACTATGGGTGATCTCAGAAGATAGCTAAGGCTGTCAGTTATCACATTGCTTAATTTTGTTGAGAGAAGCCAATGCCATAGTAGAAGAAATATACAGATAATTGGGAGCTCCATCTTCATCTATATTTGTCCAGTATGCAGGGGGGTTGACACGTCATTCAGTTGCCATGTGACTTCTGTTTTTTTCATCTGTAAGATAGAGAGGATGAGTATATATTTTACTAATGAGTTTAGGACTAGTTTAGACAAATAATTCCTAGTGCTTGAGACCTCTTTGCTTTCCTATCTCTTTCATCTGTAAGACAGAGAGGATGAGTATATATTTTAGTAATGAGTTATTCTAAGGACTAGTTTAGACAAATTCCTAGTGCTTGAGACCTCTTTGCTTTCCTATCTCTCTCCTGTTTTTCACCATCCATTGTAGAATGTGGTACAATAACTCTTGAACACAGCACACTAGTGCCATGCTTCTCAGAGCCTGCTCTAGCAAAAATTTCCAGCTGAGTCCTTCTGTAACCTCACCAACCACACAGAAATCACTATATAATTTTTAGACATGTTACTCTTTGGTTTGCTTCATTTTGCTCACTGGTATGGTTCATGGCACTGCTGCTCCATTCTCATATCACACAACAAACTCCTCCTATTGCTTCATCATACAGCCAAGTCATCACTTTCCTTCAACTTTTGCCTCAGTTTATACATCTCTTCCACAGTCTCCAACAGCCTTCACTTATCCTGCTAGCTAAGTCTTGACTTTCCACCCAGCAATCTCTGCCTTCATAACTGCCATTATTCCCATTCACCTCAACATCTTTCTGGTTTAATGACTGTGTGATCCCTCGAATCATTATAGGTTTTTTTTCCCTAAACAAAATTATTTTGTTTAAAAGCATCACAGTTTGGAAGTCATGTTCAGCTTGGGCTGACAAGGCATGTGCACATTGAGATTACTGAACTTTGCTGATAAGACAAAGGCTAGAATCTCGAGCCAACTATTTCCTTTAATAGATGAAGGAAGTAAAGCCAAGAGAAAATGATAGGCTTGACAAAGTCAACATAACTTGGCAATATAGAGAAAAATCGACCCAGATTGTCTGGTTTCCAGTTCTGTGGCCTTCCAAGATCACTGTAGACTTGGTATGGAATAGTTGACTCAGAAGATGGCATCTATTTCCCTTCTGCTGATAGTTCTTGGTGTTCTTTCAGGGAGTCACACTTGTTCAATTATCAGTACTTCTAGTTCAGTGGAGAAAGGATTACTCCTAATCCAGGGGTGGACATGTGCTACTATAGAGATGAATGAGCATAGTCTACTAGTCTATACTGTTTGGTGTGTGACAGACATGAGACTCAGTTTGTTGCAGGGAGATGCAATTCTAGAAAATTTACTAGAACTATAAATAAGGTTCTCTGGAATTGTTAGTCATGAAATGGGCCTTAACTTTGATTCTCTGGAAGTCTCCAAGTCCAGGATGGACTTACCTTTAGGAGGTATAATGAACAGAGCTGTTCCATGATTTCTTTCTCAATGTGTTTGTTATTTGTATATCCAAAGGCTACTGATTTTTACATATTAATTTGGTAGCCTGCTATTTTTGAATGTATCTATTAGCTGTGAGACTATTAGGCGATATCTTATTTTATATAGAGAATCATTTCTTCTATGAATAAATACTGCAAATAACTAATAACTTTGACATCTTTCTTGTATATGTCCACTTTATCACCTTCATTTGTCTTGTTGCTTTAGCCAAGCCTGCAAATATTACATTAAACCAGAAAAAGGGTAATAGACATCCTTGTCTTGTTCCTGATTTTAGTGGACATTTTTTGAATTTTTCTCCATTTAGCATGATACTGGCTCTGAGCTAGACATACCATGTTGTGATATGCCCCTGTATCCCTAGATTCTCTAGTACTTGTGTTGAAAAAGGGTATTGGGTTATGCCAAAGGCTTTTCTGTATCTAAGCAGATGATCATGTGGTTTCTGTTGAGTCTGTTTGTGTGACTGAGCACACTTACTGAGTTAGGTCTACTGAACCATGTCTGCATCTCTGGGAGGAAGCAAACTTGACCTTGACTGGATAATCTTAGGTTTAGTCTACAAGAATTTTCATCAGATATTTTTTCATATGTTCATTAGATAAGCTAATAATTTTCTTATTTGGGAGCTTTTGTATGGTCTTGGTATCAGAATAATACTGGCTTCATAGAATTTAGAAATATTGATGTAAATTTTTCTTCAAAGTTGTGGTAGAATTCTCTGCTATATCCAACTGATTCTTGGCTTGTTTTTCATTGGGAGATTTTTAATTATTTCTTTTATCTTATTGGTTATTATAGGTCTGTTTAAATTATTTACTTCATCTCAATTTAATTTTGATAGTGCATATCATACATATCTATACTTTTATAGGTCATATATATCAATTTTATTTAGAATTTTTCATTTTGTAGAATATAGTTTTTTGAGGTATGTACCCATTTGATTCTCTGAACTTTCTCAGGATTTGTTGTAATATTATTATTTTACTTATGATTTTATTGTCATTGGTTATTTTTCTCTATTTTGGTAAGTTGTTGTCTTATCAATCTTTTTAAAGAAGAAACTTTTCACTTCTTTGATTCCTTGTATTCTTTTTTCATTAACTTCAGCCCTGATTTTGAGTCTTTTTACTCATTTACTATTTTGGCACTTTTCCATTTTTTTCTCTCCCCCACCAAGGTTTTGGAGTACATTGTGCAGTTGTTAATGTGAGATGGCTACATTTTTTGAAGTAGGTACTTAGTACTATGTGCTTCATAACACATATGTTGGGTTTTCATTTTCATTCAGTTGTAAGAATTTTGTAAATTTCCTTCTTGACTTCTTTCATGACACCTTTTCATTGATTAGTGTCTTCTTTTCTGTCCTTGGGTTTAATTTGCTTTCTGCCAGTTTTTTATCCAGCTTTGACCATTTGTGGCCAGAAGAAACCCAGGACATTACTTCAGTTTTCCTGTATTTGTTGGAATTTTCTTTGTACCCTAATATATGGTCAACTGTGGAGAAAGTGTCTTGAGATGCCTAGATGAAAGTGTATCACAGCATTTATTCATATTCTTATATTTTTGAGTTCACTGAATATATTTATAATTAATTGATATTTTGGAATACTTATCTTGGGTACCACCAGCTAAGTTGTTTTTCTCAGGGTTCATTACAATTGTGGTATATTGTCTTGGTTACTCATGTCATTTTTGTTTTTCATGACAGAATGCAGATAGATGGAGTCAGGTTGGTTTTTCTTGGTGTGCTTATCTGGTCTATCATTGTTGAGTGAGTGTTTTGATATTTGTGTGATGTGACTTCAACTTGTCAGGTTTGTGGCCCAGCTGAGTGATATATAAGGTTCAGTCTTGGGGAAATTGTGTGTTGCTATACCAATGGGATATAGAAGCGGTCCCAGCTATGCTATGGTTAATTGCAACTTCTGAGCCCAGGATGAGATACAAATACACACAAGATCCCAGCTGTAAGCTCTGTTCATTTCCAGGAAGGAAGGTAATTTGACAGCAGCGTATACAAGAAGAAATAAGTTTGAGGGTAGGATTGAGCAGTGGGAAACACTGATTGTTCTCGATCTTTGTGCACCGTGAGCACCTAGGAAGCCTCAAAATCTCACCCTTAGGTCACATCCTAGACAAATCAAATCAGATAGTCGGAATTGAAGCTGAAGTAGGTCATTCCCTAGTCAGTTATGAAGCTGAAGACTGAATAGGCACTAGTTAGTCACAATGGAAGGATGGGGAGCACAGAATTAGTGTCAAAATAAAAAATCTTTAGAATAGGACATGGACATAATGAGTTGAAGAAAGAATACTGTCCGAGATTATAAATGTGAAGGAAGAATTGAATTTTGAGTCCTTATTTATAGTCCCCTCACTTTCACTTTCTCCAAAATGAGAATCATAGTTGAGAGCATGAAAAAGAATAATTTAGTTTTCTTAACTTTGACCTTGTTTTGGGATTTTCTGTCACCATAGAAGGTAGAGGACTCTATAGGGTGCTAGTATTAAGTCTGAATCTCACAAAGCCTCATATGATTCTGCATCTTCTTGCTTAGCTAAACCAATGGGAGTTGAGAGACATCTGTATTCCAACTTCTCCTATTGCTTCAGCCATTTGCCAGACAAGGTCCAGCCCCAGATCTACCCAGTTAACTGGAGGTATCAAAAGACAGGTGGTGGAGCTCAGCCTGTGTCAGAAGAAACAGATCCAGGTCCAACCTAGATCGCTCACCTACAGTAGCCCAAGCTAAACAAACAATTATTGTTTAAAGCCACTAGACTTTGGGGTGGCTTGTTAGCCAACAATGGTTAACTGATATAATTAGATTTAGAAAACTTTGAAATAATTGTATACAATATTTTTTGTGAGTCATAGGAATCCTTCTGAACAATGAGGCCTGGGGAAACAATGCTAACTAAAAATAACCTATTTTTTTCTGTTATAGCATTTAACTCCTCTTCTTTTTCTATAATTATAATTACTAAATTTTCTTGGTTCAAATCCAAGACAAGGAGGCTTCTGGGTATTGAAAGTCTGTCTGTATTGGTAGATAGAAAGAACATTAAAAAAAAACCAGTCTTTGTTTAACTTTATTTGCATTTATCAGAAGTGAATTTTCGAGTAAGAGGCTCCAATATGTATTTTTGTTCTTTTAAAATATGTGCATACAATCATGCTTTCCTAATCCAGGAGTACAGGTATTAACTTAAGGTTTGGTAGACAGGGAATATAAAGAAATTCTTACCTCTTTTATTTATTTCACATGTGTATGTGTGTGTACATGTGTGTCTGTGTAGGTTTGTGCATACACATGTAGATTATAATGCATTTGTTTTTATTACCACCTTTGATAAGCTCTATGGGAGAAGAACATGCATAAACCACTTGATATTTCATGAAATGTCTGTAACACATCTTCTAATGTGTGGGATTTTCTTTCAGGGTCCCAAGACTCAGTGCTTCCCCATCTGAACCTCTCCCTCTGAGTAAGGATGATGAGTAACTTGTTGGGCATGTGTCAGGATAAATGAGAAGCAAGATAAATGTGCTCACAGCTGCTGTCAGCTGATGGTGGCAGAGGTATATTATATATTAACTAAATTTGACTACATAACCATCTTCATAGACATTTATACTAGAATCTCCATATGTACAATCAGTTAGTATGTGGTATTTAGCACCAAAATCCCAAGGTTGGGAAATGGAAATTAAAAAACAAAAACTTAACTTCTTTTTGATTTTAAAACCAGTCATTTGCTAAGTTCCTGAAACATCTAGTTTCTGTAAATAAAGAAGTCTTTGCCGAGAATTACATTGTTTTCCTGACTGGTGGGTAGTGGTTCTGTCTGTCCATTCTGCCAGCATTATTCTCAGTTCTCCCTACAGAGGAGACCAAGGAGCCCACTGGCTGTGGACTAACTAGTCCTTGGGAGTAGTTCACAGGCTCATGAAAAAGCCATGGTCCTATTGTAGCATTGAAGCTGAATTAGGGTTTGGAGAACCCACTCTCATTGTCTTTTCTCTCTTCAGCAAGTGATCTTGAGAAGCCAGTTAAAACCTGTTTCTTATAGAAAACTGGGAATTTAGAGGTAATCATTTAATGTTCCCTGCTCTTCCATACTATTTTTCATAGCAGTAACTAGGCAGTGACAGGAGACAGTACCATTTCCTTTATTATTTTCATTTCAAAAGCTGTAAGATAGCAGAAAAAAGAGGAGCTCTGATGTTCTCCCCTTCTTCATCTCTGCCCTTAACTTAGTCCTTAGTGTCACAGATTATAATGGGATAATATTTTCAATTGAATGTTAATTGTGAAATAGTTTAGAGTTACTTCCATTTAGCATGCCTGCAATGGAAAACATTTCTATAGGCTTTGATTTGGGGAGGGGAGCACTCATATGGACTTTGAATATGTGACACCCTGACTTTTAATTTTGTTTTTTTATCAACTCCATGGGGCTATCCCTACAGATTCATCAAAGCAATTGTATGATTATCCAGAGCACGTGCTTTCCTTTTAAGAGACGAATGCTTTCTTTTTTGGGAAAAAAATTTCTGGTCAGCTTTGGGAAGGTTTCAGCAATGATTGATGGGTTTCAATTGACCCATTTGTTATTTGTTTAGACAAAATGAGTTTTCTATCGATTGGATGTCTCCTCTGATTGAATTAATCTTTGGAGTGGGATGGAAGGATGGGAAAAGAGCAGTGATGAGAAATGTATCTCTTCCCTGGGAAGGCTGGAGAAGGGGGCTTTTTATACCACAGAGTCCTCTGTCATTCTGTTTTTGCAGATGGTGCACCACCTCCTGACATCCCTGTGATCAGATGTACATTTTCTGGTTTGAGATGCTTACAATGACAGTAACTCATGGAGGGAGCTAACTTGTGTTATGTGATGTTGAGCTCTGCTGTGCTGATGTAATGCCTATGTGGTAAGTTATTGTAGCATTAATTTGCATTCGTCATGACATTTATATTCTAAGATTCACAATTATTGACACATACAACCTAAGCACCATTCTCTGTATGTTCTTACCTTATATTTGACAAATTGAATAACCTCATGACCAGCACCTAGATCATAGGGATTTCCTCAGCCATTGAAACTCTCCAGTACCCTTTATAATTGAAATTAACTCTAGACTTTTGACATCATGCCTGAGTTTTAACTTGTGGTCCCTGAGAGCTCTTTCTGTGTGTCTGGCTTCCTGTGGTCACGTTGTGGGATTCATCAGTACCTTCAGAATTGATGGGCATCCTCCTCAGTGCCGTGGAGTAGTATGTTTGATTCATCTGCACTGTTCTTTTCTTCATTTCCTCCATCATGTGCATTTGGGAAATTCATGATTCATGAATAATATTTCTTGGAACATTCTAATACCTGCCTACTAGTGAACACATGTGTACTATATGTTTCCCCTGGGCATATGCCCATGTGTGAAATTGCCAAGTCATTGGTGTCCATTTTTTAAAATGGATAATATTAGAGTCCAAAGGCAGAATGGTCTAAACTGCAAAAGTCATATTACTGTTTTGGCACCTGATGGTATGGAGGAGAATTGAATATTGTCATGGAAGTATACCCTGTGTCCTGAGAGTTCACATTACCAGTTCCTATGTCTGAATGGCAGGATGTTGAAAGTTTGCTGACAGGGTCAAGTTCTACCAAGTTGCACTCAGCCTAGTGTTCTTGCCACATAAACCTCTCTAGCCTAATCCTTGAAAGTGTTATGGGAAGTGACCTTACCTCGCTTTGTGTTCTCTTCCAGCCCAGGTTGCTCATCTGTCCCTGTGCCCATCTGAGGTAATAAACTGACAGTTGTCAAGATGAATCATGATGCTTTTTCAGACACGCCGGAAGACCAAGTTCGTGACTAATCGACAAATCCTCCGGACACATGATGAGGCACCAGGAGCCATCTCACCTAGGCAAGTTCAGGCCTGAGATGCACCTCTGGGCTGGAGGGGAAAACAGGCATTGGCAGAACAGTTCTGCTATTTGATTTGTTGATTTGGAAAACATGCCGTATCTTTCTCTCTCTTCCTCTGTATTTCCTCTAAACAGCATACTAGTTTATTTATGGCCCTTGATGTTTGTCTGCCGGTTTATGAATGTGTTCAGAATCTAGGTAGTGTGAGAATAAACCAAACCTCAAGAAAGGTGAGGCTATGAGCCCCAGGCTAATTCCAGCAGCCTTAAGCATGACTTTCTTCTTGTCTTTCACTATCTCCTGACTCCTCCCACTTCTCTGTACAGATGTTACTGGATGAAAATGACAGAACTTGGCAGCAGTCAAAAGAATGGAGACATAAAGAGGGACAGTGCAGTTCTTAGGGTGGTAGATATTGATACCCACATCAATGTTCTTTCAGCCTAAGCTTCTTGGCAAATGACTCTTGAGGAACCCCAAGCCAATTCCTTAAGACAAGTTCTTTAGAATCACGTACATGTGTGTACTAGCCAGTTGACAGCAGCACATATTTTCAATTGCCTATGTGTCGTTGGTTTCATACCATTGTTGTGGAAATGACCTTCACCCTGCAAAGAGTGTATCTGATAATTTCAGCTGTATGTAGGTATTTCCTCTGTGTGTGTGCTGCATGACATTTTAAGCTGGAATCGGCTTTTCCCTTTGAAACATCCTTCAGATTGCATAATTTTCTCAAAGGAAAGAGGAGACAGGGGCACAAACCCGTTGCAAGGGTCTGGACCATTTCATTCTCACCTACTGAAAGCACCATGTTTGTTGTAGAAAAAACTTTCAGAATGGACTCAATTAAGCCAAGACAGTTTGATTTAACTTGTTTTTAATTGTAACTGGTTATTTTTCCTGGCATGAAGCCATCTAGAACCTCATTTATGTATGTTTTTCCAGATAATCTCCATATCCACATTAATAGTTTTCTAAGTGATATTCAGAATATTAAAGTGGGCATTCCTTTCCTCTTTCTCGACATAATTTAGTACAGAGGTTAGAAGGAATTCTCTTGGTTAGCTAGCTAACTTGAACACAACAGTTATATAAGCCTATAGTTATAGGCTATAGCCTATAGTAGAGCCTGATTGTTAGCCTATTGTATTCTATAGTGATGAATATCTGGTGTAATTTGTTGCCTACTGCACTGAGAGTATATCGGCAGAGCAGTTGTATAGGCATTCTTTCCCACTATCATGCGGGTGAAAATACCACAGTGTATTGGAGATGGTAATTCATTCTTTGCATCAAGAAGGACTCCTCATCAGCGCTGATGGGAGAAGAGTTAGTCTAAAGGATGAAAAGTAAACAAACGGCATTTGCCTCTTTTACAACGGTTTGAAAAGTGTCCTAGAGTAGCAATATCAGCATTGTTAACACCTTCTCTCAGGGGCTAGGCCAATGGCTAAGTGGGTAAGGACATTGACATTGTAAGCATCAGGGATTCGGTTTGAATCTCCAGCAACCTCATACAAAACAAAGCATGGCTGTATGTCACTGTAACTCCAGCAACCAGGGAAAGACAAAGTCATATCTCCAGAGTTTGCTGCTCAGACAGCTAAGCAGAAATTGTGAGCTTGTCTCAGTGAGACTCTTCCCAATAAGACAGAAAGCTATAGAGGAAGACACCAACATTGTGCTCTGGCCTCTTTGTAGCATCTTCATAAGCCACATACATTTACAGACTTTCATGCATCACACAAATATAGTGTGTGTGTGCATATGCACATGCATAAACACAGCCATACACACACATGCAGTTATTAATTTTTTTCTTTCAGACTCAAAGCTATTGTGGGACTGGTTCCAGAAATTTGTGTTTTAATAAGCCTTCCAGGTAGGAACAAAACAGGCTATGGGACAGACTCCAATGTGTATTACTTTTAACAGCCTTAAATATTAAAACCGTAAACATAGAAATTATGTAGTTATTTTCTTCCTTGCCATTTGCTTTCCCCCCTTTTTTGTGGTGGCGGCAATTTGTACTGAAAGTAAGATGACAGGAGTAAAGTAAACACACAAAATATCAACTGGAACTTTCTTAAGCTGGCCCCCTTTCTCCAGGCAGGCAGAGGAGCTGGTGTGTGAAGTATATTGAGTATCTATTCATTCACCTTGTATACATGAAAAAAGATGACTAAGTCTTTAATCATAGGTCTGTGGCTTTCATGACTTCTCCATTGGCTTTTACTGTTGATTATCTGAATAAAGTTTCTTGCTGTCTTCTCTCTCTCTCTTTTTTTTTTCTGCTTGTTTCCTTCTTTTTTCCCCTTCTTTCCTTCTTTGGGGCATAGTTCCTTTACAACCACTTTTGCCCCCTCCCTTTTGATTCTTTTTGGAAATGTCTTTCAGGGTGCTTCATTAACTTTATTATGAGCCTTTTGTTTATGACAACACAAAGTTCTGGTTACAAAAGAAGAGGATAGCATTCAAAGGAAACCACCCTGGATGATATGTCAACAATGGGGGCTCTTTCACAGCTTGAATACTATACTGCAGGACATGCTCTGATAGGCCTTACTGATGAGTGAGATTGAAGGAGTCAGGAGAAATCACAGGTATTTTAGGATGATGGTATTAGTTTTATCTAAAATAACCACTGTGTAATGTAATAACAAACATAAATATCCAAACTTAGCTTTCAATCTACATTAAAAAGAGGAAACCATATAAGACTTTGAATACCCATCAGGAAAGGATTGCACGTCAGTCAACCAGCACTGGTTCCATAGCAAAACTTGTTTTCTCTCCATAACTTTTCCTTCTGCTGTGTTCAGAGCCATGAGAAGAATAGCAGCGGTGTTAGCTGAAGCCTTGTGGTGTGTGAGGCTGGAGCACCAGAGCCCTCTGTCCTCAGTCACAACCCATTCTCCATATCTAGATGTCTTTACAGAGCTCCCCACCCTCCTAACTAGGCAATGCTAATGTATGACGTCAGAAGTCAGTACCTATCCAGGGGAAGAGTACCCACCCACTGCATTTACTTGGTCCTTTTCTCCCCACCAGACAGAATGAGCATTTTATTAGGATGAAGGACAAAATCTTATATCACAGCCAACTGATAGGCTCTGAACTCTTCTTGCAGATTCATGAGACTATCATCACCATTCTAGTTATTTATCTTTCATCGAATCCTTTTTGGTTTTAAAATCCCCATATTCTCTCTCTCTCTCTCTCTCTCTCTCTCTCTCTCTCTCTCTCTCTCTCTCTCTTTCTCTCTCTCTCTCTCTCTTTCTCTCTCTCTCTCTCTCTCTCTCTCTCACACACACACACACACACACACATGCATGCACACACACATACACACACATACACACACATACACACACACACACACACACACACACACATGCAATAGCACACTCAGCAGTTTGATGAGTAAAGTGATGTGTATTATTTCTCAGATACGTGGCATTTTTATCAGTCTAGAATGTTTCCTGTTGTCCACTTTCACTCCCCCACATCTCTGTCCTAGGAAACCACAGATCTGATCTCCATCACTGTAGCTTAACCTCGCCTGTCTTAAACTTTCACACAAATGCAATCATACAGCACATACTTTTATGTCTGGGTTCTTTCACTCAACATAATATAAACATCCAAACGTATGCCCTGAGCTAACATTTTCTTTGAAAGCAGAAACCATGGGAGAATTTTCAAGCTCTTTTAGGGAAGGAAAGCAAGAGTTAGGCCTTTGCATCATCATGTAGTATTTTACTATATGTGTATTCTCATTTCTCTGTTGATGAATATTTGGGCTATCTATAGTCTGTGGTTATTATAAGTTAAGCTTTCATGAGTATTTAAGTACATTTCTTGTGTGTTTACATGCATATATGCTTTGATTTCTTTTGAGTAAATAAATACCTAAGGATAGTATTACTTGTTCACATTTGACTTTGAAACCAAGGGTTAATTTGTTTTGAGGGTAGTGTTCACAAATTGTATGAGCATTCTAGCTGCACCATGTCCTTATAAAGAATGAGATCTCAAAAAAATATATATGGGAAATCTTCCAAACTTTTAAACGAAATCATTATATGTCTGGGTATTTTGTCTGCATGCAGATCTGTGCACCATGTGTATGTATGTGTCTGGTGCCCAGCCAAGCCAGAAGAGAATGATCAGTCCCCTGGAACTGGAGTTACAAATGGCTGTGAACTGCCATATGGGTGCCTAGCATCAAAGCTATGTCACTGGAAGAGCGGTCAGGGTTGTTGCTGCTGTTGTTGCTGCTGCTGCTGTTTTGGTTGTTGTTCTCCTCCTCCTCCTCCTCCTCTTCTCCTCCTCCTTCTTTGTCCTCCTTTTTCCTTTTATAGAAAGTAGATTTCATATAATATACCTGATTCTGTTTTCCCTTACCTTTACTCATCCCAGTTCCTTACCCTATTTCCCTCCCACCTGGATTCATCCTCTTATCTTTCACTAGAAAATAAGCAGGCTTTTAAGGGATAATATGATATAATAAAGATAAAATAAAAGCTGTCACATTGGATTTGAATGAAACAAACAAGCAGAAGGAAAAGGGCCCAAAAATAAAGCAGAAGAAACAGAGACTCAGTACAGTGCACACCCAGGAATCCCATTAAAAACAGGAAACCTTCGTATACATGCAGAGAACCTGTTATAGATTCATGTGGCCGCTGTGCATTTTCCCTCAGTCTCTGTGAATTTGTATACATGTGTCAATCTTGTTGATTAAGAGGGCTTTGTTTTTTTGGTATCCTCCTCCAGCCCCTTTGTTTCTTAAAGTCTCTCTGTGGGTCTGACTGGGGGTTTCTGCATTTGTTCCCATCTGCGACTGAACAACACTTCTCTGGTGATGAATTTTTTTTTTAAAGAACAGTAGTATTTGGTTTTACACTGAGTCCATGGGCTATCTAGTCTCAGGATCTTGGTCATTGGAGCAGTGTCAAGTATGGGTTCGATCTCATGGACTGGACCTTAAGTCAAATCAGATACTCGTTTGTTATTCCCATAAGCTTTGTGCTACTATTGAGCTAGCATATCTTGCAGGTAGGACTCCACGATAGATAAAAGGGTTTGAACTTGAGTTAGTGTTTGTTTGTTTGTTTAAATTTATTTATTGGTAGCATACACAGTACCATTCTGTTCCAAAGATACTAGAATACAGGGATGAAGGCTGCATGTAGACACCATCTCAGCTTCTCCATCCATGTTCAGTGAGTTGTGTAGGTATTGTCTTCAGCAATGGGGCCTTGCCATCAGTATGTGGAGCGCAACCCATATCTTGGATTGTTTTGAAGTTCTCATGGGACATTTTTGGCTAACAGCTCAATTAGATGTAACCCATTTTCAGTACAGAAAACTTCATTGGGTAACAAGAGATGGCCAGTTGGGGATCTGTCTCCTCCATTATTTGCTGATTTCAGTTAGAGTAACTTTATATATGTATATATTTTAGGAAGCTTGTACTGCATTAGACTTCCGTGGCACCTCTCAAATGGCCCTTAATTTCAGCTGTCTCTCCCTGTATATCCTCTCCCATCTCCCTCTTCCTTCCCCCTCCCCACTTGATTCTCTCATTCCAGCCTCATTCCTATGAATAACTATTCTATTTCCCCTTCCTAATGAGATCGATTTGCCCCCTAAAGTCCCTTACTCTATACCTAACCTCTTTGGTCCTATAGATTGCAGCTTAGTTGTCATCGAGTTAATGGCTAATATCCACATATACGCAGATAGTTACCATGTATTTTTTTTTCTGGGTCTAGGATGCCTCACCCAGGATGCATTTTTTTCTATCTATTTGCCAGCAAATTTCATGATTTATTTTTTTTCCAAAAAAAATAGCAGCCAGTCTCCTTAACTGCTAAGACATCTCTCCAGCTCCTATAAATCTTGTCTGTTCAAGTAGGTCTCTATGGCAACTTATCATATACTCCAGTGTCCATAGGGTTGGTTTTTCGGTAATTCTAACATGGATTGGTCAATATAGTATGTGAGGTCAAGTTGTAAAAGCATATCCAGTGTGATATATAAGCAATCATGAGTTAGTTCCAAAGGGCCACCCATTACTGGTTGTGATCAAGTTACAAAATTAAGTGGTTACTCTGTTTTCTTCTTTAAGTCTTCATCTCTATGAACGCTTAAATGTTTTTAATCAAGGCACAAATGAGGGAAGCAGTAGAAGCCTCTTACAGTGATTGTAAAACAGACTACCACCAACTTGGCAGCTGTATATTCTGTCATAGTTCTACTGGCCAAAAGTCCAAAATCTTCTTCCTCAACCAAGATCAAGGTTTCTGTCGTGGTTTGAATATGCTTGGCACAGAGAGTGGCATTATTAGGAGGTGTGGCCTTGATGGAAGAGGTGTGGCCTTGTTGGAGGAGGTGTGTCACTTTGAGAGTGGGCTTTGAGACCATCCTCCTAGCTACCTAGAGAGTAGTTTTCTCTTGTTTGTCTTCAGAACAAGATGGAGAAATTTCAGCTCCTCCAGTTCCATACCTACCTGGATATGCTTTCTGCCACCATGATGATAATGGATGGAACCTCTGAACCTGTAAGCCAGTCCCAGCCAGTCCCAGCCAGTCCCAGCCAGTCCCAGCCAGTCCCAATTCAATGCTTTCCTCTATAAGAGTTGCTTTGGTCAAGACAGTGTCCTATGGCCATGCTGCCAGACAAGGCTCTACTAAAAGAGCTATTATTTTCTTCTTCCACCCAGTGGATGATTATGCAACTAAAAATAATGTTTCCTCCAACATTTAGATAAGTAAAAGTGCAAGAATATAATGTAGATATTATTTAACTAATATTTTCTATCTATGATAACATGTCCCTTTTCTTAAAGTTGAATGACAACAAGGTTTTATGTAAGTATGTAAACAAATTTTTTATCTATTTGTTCTTTTCTTGATAGACAGGAGTTATTCTCTTATCTTGTCTGTTAATAATGGGTAATTGAGGGTACTCAATTTTATTGTAGGTGATATTTCCTGGCTATGGCCATCTCTCTCCTAGTTCTACATGCCCAGTCTCTTGTGCTTTAACCTAGTCAATCCTGTGCTTCAGTCTTCTGTGCTTTAACCTAGTCAATCCTGTGCTTCTGTTTATGTCTGTAGCTAACATTTTTTTCCCTGAGAAAGACATAAACAACATCTACCCCTTCCCTTAGCTCCTGACAACACACTGAGATATGATTCCTACAAAGTTTACCTGGAGGAACCAATGAGTTTATTTACAGAGCAATGGATGAGGGATTATGGGTAGGATCATAGGTGGTTTTAAAGTCATCACATTGGAATGGCAGGGACGGTGGCTTGTCAATAGCTGCATAGAGGTTATGACTGCTCAGTGTTTTTTCCCATGGTATTGAGATTCTAAGAACAAGGGCTTGTTTTGGATTGTGGAGGAGATTTAATCTGCAGGTGAGATGCAGAAGATTATACAACATGGAAAAAAATATGCACCTTGAGAATGAGCCATAGCCTAAAGTTCATGTTAGTGGAAAACAGCTTTGATTCTGACATATATCCTCTACCCCTAAACCCCAGCCCACAGGCAATTATGGAGAATACAATTGGTTGGGAAGAGTGGCTGAATACTCAGGTGTGAGTCCCATGGTCTCTGCCTTCTCCTTCTGAGAGGAAAGGCAGTCAACAGGCCCAGCTGTGATGATCCTTTAAGAGTAGACCCAGCAGAACTCCTGAAGATGGTGGCAGTTTAACTCAGAGGATTGTCGTGTAAAACAAGGTCTTACCTGGGTAATCTGGGATCATCTTCTTATCTCAAAAACACTTAAATATAGTACATCAAAAAGACTTTTATTTCAAATACACTAGCATTTCAGGTTCCAGGGATTAAACCCTCATATCTTGGTGGCAGATCAGGGTGGGGATTTTTCAGCCTACCTTAGGAATTTAGCTTAAAGCTATTTGTTACTAAATCAAGGTTCTTGACCTCTTCTGAGAAAGTGGGGTGGAGGATACTGAGAATAGACTAAAAAGAAAATGCTCAGATTTTATCAGCTGTTTCTGCAGGTTTCTATGATCCTCTGTAATCCATCTGTAAATATGATGGATTAAACATCCTGATATACTAAAGAGTCCCTAACCTGGGAACACTAGACCACCTAATGTGTTCACGTTCCCTTCCTTCCTCTCCCCTTCTCCTGGATTCCCAACATGGAGCAGTTTCCCTTCTACTCTGATCAAGTGTCTTGCGTTGGCCAATAGACAAAAGGCAGAGGTGACATCACATCAATTTGATACTGAGGCTTTTGTGACCTGACATCTTGTCCTAATTCTCTTGGGTATTCTCTGTCTGTCATGGAAAGATCTTATTCCAGGAACTTATCAGCTCTCTTTATCATCAGCCTGGAGGGAAGACTGTGGAACCAACTTGAGCTTCTCCCAAAACTGGAGATCCAGAAAGCCCAGACAACTCCTATTGAAGCAAGTTTACCTGAAGGTTTATGAGCATGACTAATTGTTGATCGTTGTGCATCAGTGAGTGATTTGAGGGATGTTTGTTGAGTAGCAGTTATATAAGAGCTGACAAATGCATTCATTGTATTGTATTTGTATATACATGATTTGCAGCTCTGGAGAGTTGTATCAGATAACGTTTAGAGAAACATCCAAGTGCCCATTGTTTTGTTCTCCTGGACCACCAGTCAATATGCGAGCTCCCCATTTCTTTTTTCTTGATTGTCCTAGAACATGATTCCAGAGGGTTCTCTAAACGAGTTTCACTAGACCTCACGAAAATATAAAACCATAATCAGCCATATAGCACACAACATCAAATTGCTTATAAATTCAGAATGAATATAATATAGGTTAATGAAAACATTTCTTTCTGTCATTTAAAAGGGAACCCTAACCAGACAGGGACAGAGGAAGTGAGGAATGCTCAGGATTTCTTGCCTAGAATCTGGGAGAAACCTTCTCTTCTAATATTTTGGCTGTTGCTGATTTCATGAACTTACTAAAATGCTGTAGAGTAAAGGACCAGAGAAGCCAATAGTTCAAATCCTAGGATCAACAGTTGTAAAACATGCAACAGCGTGCTGTTTTCTGCCACTGGACACTATGGAGATAGCTTTGTTTTCATTCAATGCAAGTATTTGTGGAAATCTGTGCTAGACAAATGTATCATGGTAAAACCAGAAAATAAATGTCAAAAGATCCAATGTGCCTTCTTCACAAACTTCTGCTAACTGTCCTGATTTAATTACATAGACCTCTGCACTCACTTTCCTTAGTGGGATCAATGGTAGCAAGTTATAGCTGAGATCTGCACCTAGACAAATGTGTATTACCACTCGTGAAATTTTCCGTAAATGAGATTACTTTGATTGTATGCTGGAAGAGAAAAACTATTCACGGTTTGTAGTTGTCTTAAATAAATAGTTTTTCGGGATCATGTTTTAGAGTTTCTTCCTAATATTAAAAAAAATGTGTATGCCACAGAATGCAAAGAACTCCTAATATAAAGACAAGGCTAAAACTGAGATGGTACTGATAGTCTTAGGAACAGAAAATCAGTGAGTTCGGAGGCTGACTGGCTTTGAGATGGCTGTATTTCTCCTTTATGAGGTGGCTGGCAGAACAGCTTGACTATTAAGTCCAGCCACCCTTACCTGTAGCAGTGAAGGTCTGAACATTGTTCATCTGGATATATTTAAGGTCATTAAAATGTAACAGATACAAAAGTGGTTCTGTCCCATCCATTTAAGGTTTCCACCATGAATTATTACTTTCTATGGTAAACCTAAAGCCAGGCCTGTTTTGTGTTAATGCTAAATGAAAGTGGGAAAGTGAAGCTGGGAAAGATGCTAAAGTTCACTGCTGTAGTAAAAGGGAAAAGGAAAGTGGGATGACCTTCCACTTGCCAAAGGGCTACCAGCGCTGCGTTTGATGTTGAGATTGTCCAATTACCATGGACCATGAAGGATGCTCTGCAGTCACTAAGTTGCCATTCCCCCTGCCCTGAATACTGTAGTGCACTTCCTGCCTTACTGAAGCAAGATAAATTAGGTCACAAGTTTCCATGCAAAGGGTGCAGTTCATTCCCTGTAATTCCACCCTTGTATTCCTCTTTAGCAAACTCAGTCTGAAAGACAGTTTACGTACACATCCTGGTCTCACATTAGAGCTCAAATTCTTAGGCTTTTGTTTCTTTTACCTTCTTCAAAAATTCTCTCTCTCTCTCTCTTTCTCTCTCTCTCTCAATGTAAGAAGCTAAAAATGCTACATTGCAGCATTTAAGGTGATTATGACTCAGAAGTACTCTTGTTTATTCAAGATAGGAATTAACTTCAAGAACATAGCAGTTATATGCAACTTACACATACTACTAGATAAATATTATCTTGTTATCAGGCAAAAAAAAAGCTTGGTAAAGTTTGTCAGTGGGGTCACAGAGCTAACCTCTTTTCTGTTGAATACACATGCCAAGAAGAGACCTAAGAGATGGGCTTGCCACAGAATATTCATGTGTGTTTGTATCTAACATGGTCATTTCACAGTTAGTGAGGTCAACGAATCTGGATAAAACAGCTTTGGTGTAGGAGACCTATGTCTTAATCAGATTTTATCATGTTTATTCACCTTTCCCAATCTACATGATGAAACAGCTAGCACCATATTTATCCATTGTTATTTCTCATTAACATGAACATTAGTCTCTGCTTCTTTCTCAGGCTACATGTCTTTGTCCTTGGTCAAAGATGTCTGCATCCCATCTGCAGGTTAAGCTTTACTCCAGAGCCAGAGCTAGAAACATTTGTTCTTAGGGGCTCCATCAGTACCTTAGAAAAGCACTGACCAGTCATGGCTTCTATTTCCCCTTTCTAGAAAGTCAATGTCTCAGTTGATTTTGAGAGTTAGCCTAAATCTTTGTCTCATTTTCCATTTTGGGTTTCTCTCCCATACCACCTTATGCTTAAATTCCTGTCTAAAGTGCCTAGCACCAATGTTTGTAATGCTTAGACCCTACTCCTCATTTATATAAGAGCTAGAATTCCTACTTTCAGAGACTTCCAATAGTCACTAATTATCAACAAACAGACAAATAGACAAAATAAAGGCTCACAAGAATCAAATACTCAAGTGACCTAATACTTCTCAAAATTAGGACAAATATTGGTATGTTATCATTTATATAGTTGATATGCACTATAATTATTATTTTATGAAGTTAGTAACTATTGTAATAGAATTAATTTATCTACTCTGTATTAATTAATTCATTACCATACTATTTAATTACAATGAAAATGTTAAGCAGGCAATATTTCAAACATGAAGATCCATGGATGTTGTCTAGGATGGGGAGGAGGAAGAAAGAAGCTTATCATTGGCAAACCTCTGTTTCTTTCTGAAGCCCACAGGTTTCTGGTTTAATAGGAACAGTTCCTTCCCCCTTCCTGCTTCATGGGTAGACATCATATCCAATACCTGCCAACATCTGAATAGATCCTTAGTGTTCTTAGTTGACTTTCAGCTTTGTATACCAGAGTTCTGCATAAAACCCCATGTATGTTTAAAAATTGGTTCCTATTGCCAAGAGGAGGCTTTTTCTGACAGAACCATTGTCATTATCATATATTTATTTAAAAGGGTAAGAAAGCTGAGCTTTGACAAGTTTAGCACATTGCATAGGTCTTTATATAAGTAAAGGACAGAACTAGAACTAAATTCTAGATCTACCTGGCTTACAATCCTCTTTTCTTTTCTCTTGTTCTTCTGAATGCCTCAGTTGACCTCACAGGCTTGTCAGAACTGCAGTCAAATGCCTTGATGGCTAAGATCCCTTGAAACCATCCTTAGTGAACAAGGTTTTTTTCACTAGCAAGTTGGGTTGCTGTCTATAAATCAGCCATATTCAAAGAGTTTAGTGTTATCTCTTGGACTTACTCTGTATTTCCCAGCCTGTACCATCTCATCATTGTATCTCACTGGTAGTTAGTTCAGTGTTTGATAGACACTTCTTGCCTCTACCATCACAGTCCCATGTCCAATAGAGGGCTAATATCCAAAATATATAAAGAACTCAAGAAGTTAATCGCCAAAGAATCAAACAACCCAATCAAAAATGGGGTATAGAACTAAACAGAGATTTTACAACTGAGGAATCTTGAATGGCTGAGAAGCACCTAAAGAAATGTTCAAAGTCCTTAGTGATCAGAGAAATGCAAATCAAAACGACCCTGAGATTTCACCTTACACCAATCAGAATGGCTAAGATCAAAACCTCAGGTGACAACATATACTGAAGAGGATGTGGAGAAAGAATAACACTCTTCCATTGCTGGTGAGATTACAAATCCTACAACCACTCTGGAAATCAATCTGAAGGCTTCTCAGAAAATTGGAAATAGATCTACCTGAAGACCCAGCTATACCATTCTTGGGAATATACCCAAAATATGCTTCACCATGCCACAGGAGCATGTGTTCCATTATGTTCATAGCAGCCTCATTTGTGATAGCCAGAAGCTGGAAACAACCTAGATGTCCCATGACAGAGGAATAGATACAGAAAATTTATAATTATGATTAATTTATACAATGGAATACTACTCAGCTATTAAGAAAGAGGACATCTTGAGTTTTGCAGGCAAATGGATGGAACTAGAAAATATCATCCTGAGTGAGGTAACTCAGACCCAAAAAGACATGCATGGTATATACCCACTAGTAAGTGGATATTAGCCAAAAAAAAAAGAGTACAGAATCCCCAAGATACAGTCCACAGAACTCAAAAAGATCAACAAGCTGAAGTGCACAAGTGAGGATGCCTCAGTCCCACTTGGGAGGGAGAAGAAAGCAATCACAAGTGGGCAGGGAGGGAGAGAGACCTGGGAGGGAGGGGCCTGGGAGGGAAAGTGGATGGGGTGGGGGAAGTGGGGGAAGTTGAGGGGGAGAGGGGAACCTGATCTGGTATTGGGTGAGGGAAAAGGACTGAAGCCCTAAGGGCCAGCAGAAAGATTGGAAACAGGCAACCTCAGGAAATAGGAGATTCGGGGGATTCTCCAGAATGCACCAGGGAGGACCCTTAGATGAAATGCCTGACAGTAGGGAGAGGGAACATATAGAGTCCACCTCTGGCAGGAAGACAGGGTATCAAATGAGGGAGGGGGGCATCCCACAGTCACAAAACTCTGACCCATAATTGTTCCTGTCTGAAAGAATTACAGGGATGGAAATGGAGAAGAGCCTGAGGAAAAGAAGGTCCAGTGACAGGACCAAAGTTGAATCCAACTCAAAGGAAGGTCCCAAGGCCTCACACTATTACTGAGACTATGGAGTGCTCACAAAAAGGGACCTATCATGACTGCCCTCCAAAAGACACAACAAGCAACTGAAAGAGTCAAAAGCAGGTAGTTGCACCCAACCAATGGGCAGAAGCAACTGCCCCTATTGTTGAATTAGGGAAGGCTGAAAGAAGCTGAGGAGAAGGCGATTCTGTAGGAGGACCAGCAGTCTCAATTAATCTAGATCCTGCACCCCCCAAGATCTTTCAAACACTAAACATCAAACAGACAGCATACACCAGCTGATATGAGGCCACCAACACACATACAGTAGAGTACTGCAGGGTCTGTGTTCATTCAGAGAAGATGCACCTAACCCTCAAGAGACTGGAGGCCCCAGGGAGTTTCGAGGTCAGGGGGATGAGGAGGAGGTATGGGATGTGGAGCAGTAGGAAGGTGGATGGGATGGGGGAGTGGGGAATAAAATATGGAGTTAAAAAATAAATTAAAAAAAATACAAAAAAATGAAATCTCATTAATAATGTTGCCAGTGAAAAGTCTGTTTATTTATGTGTAATAGATGTCACAGAATCTAGTAGACACTTGGCTGAATTTGTGCTGCAAAAGAGGAACTGTGTCCCAAAAATCCAGAGGCATAGAGGCTTACGTGAAAGGGTCCAGCTAATAGGTGACAGAGATGAACTGAGTTTCCTCTTTCACCAGGATCTCCAGTTCAATATGATTTCACAGCAGATTGAGATTTTTTTCAGTCTAAATGCTTGTGTGGTTTTCTGTGTTCTTAAACCCAACAACGTATTTTGTGAAACTGAATATGAGCATGCAGTGTTTAGAACATAGTAGGTATTCAGGAATGAATGCAGCAAGGACAGGAGCCTTCCAGATAAACCCAATCAGATTTTCCTTCCTTTTGCTTTAAGTCTGTGTTGTGCAATGCTATCCTCAATTCAACCCTAAATCTATTTTCCCAGAAGCAGTGAGTGGTTTTCTACAAGCATGCTATTTCTGGGATCTTGTTTGGCTCCAGCTTTTTCTTTTTCTTTTCTTTTTTTTTTTTTTTTTTTTTTTTTTTTTTTTTTTTTTTTTTTTTTTTTTTTATTTAAGAGCCTCGACGACTTTCTAGATTTGAGTAGCAGCTGCTTTTTTGAATGATATGTAGGACTACATATGCTTTTTCTGCCTGCTTCTATTTTCCCAACCTCAGCGGGATTGACATCAGGGACTGTGATTAATGGCCATTGAATATTTCCCTTACCCTCCTCCACACTTTAGTTTTGTGAGCATCTTTCTTTAGAACCATCAGTCATCATCTATGCCTTGTTTTCTTATGGGTTACCCCTGCAATGCGAATTTCATTAGCAAGACCTCTTCTCATGGTTTTGCTTGATTACCTATTAATTTAATTTATGATCTAACCTGGCTTTTTTTTCCATACACTTTGATATATTGATCATTATTTTTGTTTCTTTCAGAAGGGAACTAATTCATTGAATGTCTTCTATAAACATAGTAGAACTCTGAGGTTATCTATCTATTTTCTATATTAGTTCATAGGGTTTTGTTTTTTTTAACTATTTGCAAAGCCATGGTGCTAGGTGCTAGAAAATAGTTTGTGTAGAATTATCACTGTGGCTGGATTATTCAAAGCTTATACTTTTTGACATCTGTGTCTGCTGGTCTCGAAGATGTATAATGTCTTGTTTGTCATTTTGTTAGTGACAGTAGCGTCACCATTTTTGCTCACGTATTTGAGAAGCAGCTAAGTGGGAAGACGGAATTGAAGCGGCTAAAATGAGCCAGGGCAGTGGAACAGAGAAAGGTCCAGTTTCAAATTTCCTTCCAACTCCCAACAAAGCCATCAACACCACTCAAAACAGTGAGATTCTTTTCTAACTTTGCATTAGACAATTCCCCACTTTAATATTCTTCCAATCCTCTCCACAACCTACTTCTTCCAACAGGGGGTCCATGAAATACCCCGCTGTTGAAACAGATGCTATACATCTCCCTGACTTTCAGCAGAAGGCCATACATGTGTCTTCCCTTCCTTGGACAAATAAATCGGTATTCATCTGGCCATATTTATCACTGTTCTCTTTCTTTTTTCCACAACCATCCTGCCAAATAGCCTCACTTATCACCTTATGGACACTTCTTCCATTTGGGGACACTTCCCCAAATCTTGTTTTATCTAAGCAAGTCAATTCTATCTCATCCTGTCAAATCACACTCCGAGTTTTCACTAGTCTATCCTCAAATACTACTTGCTCTTGCTTTCTTACTGCTTCTTATATTTATTTCCACGCCATTTCTTAGCAGTAGCCTAAAAATGGATTGAAAAAATAATCTTTCTGCCTTCACTTCCCTATTCTGTAACACACATCATACTGGAGCAACTATTCAAAGTGTAAAATGTTGGAACATTTACTGGCTTTTTATTATTTGGTAGTTTCCCCCTCATAGGCACCAAATGTAGCATAGCACATATTAAAAGAGATTTTTCTGGACCAGTCCTTGGCACTTACTTAGCATCAGGGAGCCTCTGCCATTGGTAGCCTCATCAATGCTAACTTCCTACACTGTAAAGTTCTGTTTAGTTCCTTCCCTGCTAGGGAATTCTTCCATTCTTTCCCTCTTAAGTCACTCCTAAATTTCAAGAGTCCATTCTGTGAAGTTGTGTGGGTAGGAGGTAAAGAAGATCCAAGTTGGAGGAGTGGAAAACAGGATCAAAATATACTGTATGAAAGAGAACTAAATAAGAAGTATATTTAAAAAGAGTCCACTAGTGTGTAATTTATTGCATGTAGTCTTCTAAGTCCCTAATCAAGGCTAAGTAAATCTATCACAATGTCTGGCCCCAAAGAGGAGTTCAATTTTTGCTTGGTGAACTCTTAGAATTGAGAAGATGCTCACCTCATACTCTTCTCAGTTTAAGCTCCTAATTTAAGAGGACAGATACGTTAAGAACAATTTCATCATTTTCTGAATAGAAATCTGTATTATGTTCATCTCAAACCAGATCCTTCTTCTTTCCTGTGACTCTTGAATATTTTTCAAAGGGGAAACCAACACTAGCAATGATAGTAGTTGAATAACAATCTTGTAAGCATTAATCATTCAGAGGAGAGAGGGAGATAGGTGTCACTGTAAATGGACCAAGCTCTCATTATTCAATCAAGGAGTTAATGGATGTCACAAAAAATAGTGGGATAAGCTTATTTTTCAAACAGCTATGCTGGGAAACACTGAATGGATCTGAACTGGAAATGATGCATGGGTTATATTTGGGGAGGGTTAGATAGGGGAGGAAGGAGACTGGGTGATTTTGTCATGCTATGATGCTATGTTATCTCCATTATATATATATATATATGTATATACATATACATATATACATATACATATATATGTATACATATACATATACATATATACATATACATATATATATGTATATACATATATATATATTACTAATAGTTTCTTTATTCACAGATGTTGGGTCCTCCTCACCTCTGACTCTGGGAGTGTCAGAGCGCCTGGGAGTGGAGCTTCCTCTGGGTGTTGAGGGACTGGCTGCAGACCTTGTGCCCAAGGTCTGCCCAGGACACCAGCCCATGGAGACCAGAGGGAACCCTATCTTCATTTTAAATACGACTTCTTTGTGAGAGCTTTGTAACCTAAGTTAGGCAAAATGAAAACAAGTATTAATATTCATCTCTCTAGGATGATGCAGTCATTGAGTTGATAAATATCTAGATGCTTTGTAATTAAGTACCTTATTATTTCATTAGGGAAGAACTCAAATAGCTCCTGTACAAATTAATGATATAAATTGTTTCCTTAGCCACAGACTATTTTGGCATCAATTTCTCTTTGTAATGCTTGTCAGTATCAGCATTGTTAGGATAAATTAGTTTGGTTAATCCATGTAATGTGGCATTAGCAAAGTACAATATAGTAAAATGAACATGATTGATTACATTCTCCACTGGTGTAGAAATACAAGTTACCTGGTAAGCTTTTACGGCATTTCTTTCTCTTCTGATTTGTTTGGTTTTATTATCGTTGTTGATTCTCTTGAGACGTCATCTTACTACATAGAGAAGGCTGGCTGTAATTCACAGTGGTACTGATTTTGCCACCAGGGTGCTGGAGTTACAAGTGTGTTCCCAGGCTATATTTCTGCTTTTTATGAGGAATGAAGAAACGTCAAAAGAAGAGAGTACTTTTACTCTGTAAGGAATTGGAATTCATTGACAATTGACTACATTTGTCAGAAGTTTTTGAAATACACTCATGTACATAATTACCAAATTTTATTGTTCAAATATTAAATTTATCAAATATTGCCTTCATGAAGAGAGTATACGCATACAATGAATACCAAGTGCTATGCAGCTCTAAAAGTCTCTTTTTAACTGACATTTAAAAATCATGGTTTGGTATCTTTAGGAAAAGAAGATGCTATAAGTACCTAACATTTAAGCTTATATTATTGAAAAAGCTTTCCCTTATTTTCCAACTACAACTAATGTTGATAAGTGTTTCTCAAAAATATTAGGTTAAATGTGGTTTATTCTAAATAGCTTCTCTTTCTCATTCTTCCTGTATTCCTTGCATTATTTCTTATTTCATTATGTCTCATTATTTCTCTATTTCTTTTTTATCACTATCAGAAAATTTACAATAATTTTAATGAACTACTTCCTTATATGGCAGTAGTTTAATTTTCACCATAAAACAAGACTATATATCTCTCAGAATTTTTTCTCTTGCTTATTTGATTTCCCAGTCTTGTGTTTTGGTGTACTACACTCCACATCAGTTATACACAGGATGTTAACAATGCCTTCGCTTTCTGTTTCTGAACAGATAACACATCCTTCACCAACAATTCTGCTCAATCATCCACTAAATAAACAGGTTGAATAGAGTATTTATGTTTTTGCTTCCTAATTACTACAAGTTGGGCCCCTCCTGGGACCCATCTCAGATAATTTTCACTACATCGATAAAGGAGAATTGTTTTAAACCATTCTATATTTGTTATAGGCAATGGGTAGACTTCTAAAAGGCTTGTCTCCACATTGAGATCCGAGAAAGCATTAAAGCAGAAACAAAACAAAAAGTGTTCTGAGACTTTCCCCTGCTCAATACTCTTAATTTATTATCATGGTGAACTTTAAGTCATTTTTAATATTTTTATTCAGTTGTGATAAAATTAAAAAACCCAACACTTTAGTATCTTTTGTATCAGCAATTTACTGAGTATGTAAATCCAGGAATCTTTAAAATAGTGCAAGATATCAAACTGTAAATTTTATGTAAGTGAAATGTTAAATAGAAGTAAAACAATTTATGATGAAGAATAAATAATGACTAAGAGAATAATATAGCCCATGGGGTGTACTTGTGCATGTGTACTCATGATCCCTCTTATTTCTCTTCCTTTTCTTTTATACTTCAGGTTTGTCCTGAAAAAAAAAATGCAGAGGAAATGAAGGCTTAAGGCTTGTGAGGAGACACTGTCATGCCTAGGTACACATATACTCACAGAAAGCAGTGTTTGACCATGCTAGAGAATTTAGAAAACCCAGAAAGGCAGGTAGAAGAAAACTAGCCACAGAGGGCCATCCTACCTCTTTTCTCATCAGACATTCTGATTCTGACTTTTGTCCACGAATGTGTTAACTTTTTCATTTACTTTTCTAAGCTTTTCTTCTATTTTACTTACTATTTTTAAACTTTGAAAATAATCAACTTAAAAACATTTAAGAAAAAAAGGAAATATATGTAAAAATATATAAACACAACTGGGTGGGTTTTCATATATTGGATGTCCAATCATCGCCTACACTTATTGCAACCTGTTACTGTTTTAAAAGACTCTACTGTCCTCTACCCTAAGATCCTCTCTTTAGTTATAGAGCATGGAAAATTTGTCCCACCAGCATGACAAAAATAGCTGTGCTCATTGATGGGGTTGAAGGATGAGGAAGGGTCTCGGTGGTAGAACCAGCATGTAACCAGCTCTAATGTAGCAAAGCCCGAAAGACAACACAGCCTTCAAGGAGAGTGGTAAAGAAACGAAGCATGAATATTGGAGGAATAGCAATGGTTGCTCACAAAGGCAACAGTAGTGACAGCCTCTGGACAGTAAACCTAAAACAGGTAAGGATTTGACAAGAAACCTGAATGGAAGGAGCCTTTTAGACTTTCAATGTGAGATGCTTATTGAGGTCTTTTATGGCACATCCAAAACAAAGGCAAGATATGTGAGATGAGCGGGGTGAGCTGATTAACCATAGCCAGGCATAATGTGATCAACCTGGGAATACACTGAGGTTCTGGAGGCAGGTAAGGACTCTGGAAGCACAGGGATAGGGGCATTTAGGGACACTGAAGGAGGAATTCAACATCAACACTGCAAACATCAAACACCAGGAGGGAGATAAGAAAGGGCAATGAAATAAATATTGTATCTAAATCAAATTTTCATTTGTATCTAGCCATCAATGCATGCAAATAAAAACCAGAAAGAAGTAGAATAATTTAAAATATAGGTAGATAGAATAGAACAGAATCATTATGATCCGTAGGTATTTTTGGCCACTAAACAGAGTAGATAATATTTGTTTTTAATTTTATAAGAAGCATTATCTTCTAGAATGCTGTTGTTCCTAAAACAAAAGAAAATCCAATAGCTATGTTACTGAATGAATTTGAAGAAAAAGTTAAGGACCAGTGAGATGGCCAAGCTTGCCAACCTGACAACCTGAACTCAGGACCTGAGTCCTGTGCTGGCACAGAGAACAAATTCGCACATATTCTTTGCAGGCCTCTGTGTGCTGAATAATCGCACTCATGTGCATGTGTAGGCACAGACAGACAGACAGACAGACAGACAGATAGACAGACAGACAGACAGACAGGTAGACACCACACACACACTTTCTCTCTCTCTGAATAAATGTAATTTAAAAACAGTATTTTTAATTAAAAATACACACTAGAAATAATGTGCAAAAATACTGATAAGAGACAAGAATATAAAATGGAAACTTGATGTAATAAGAAATGAAAAAAAGAAATGTAAAACAGAATTAAATAATGGAGAAATAGAAAAATAAAGATAGGTATTATGTTGACTCACAGCACTTTGAGGCAGGGTAACAAATAGTTAAAAAGTATTAGTTCTGAATTCCTTTTTAACTAAAATGCTTGCACAAAGTCAGTTTTTAAGCCATTTTCTTGAAAAATTTGTTTATTGTAATCTATTTTTTTTACAATGTGACCTATTTATGCATCTCATTTATATTTGTTTAAATTTATATATTATATGCATGCTGTGTATATCATTTCCTCTATCCTCCCTCTAACTTTTTTTTTATATCCCACTATTCCCTCTCAAATTATGGTGCTTTTCTTCTTTTGTTATTCTCCCTCCCCCCACAAACACATATACACTCCTACACATGCCAACACACACACACACACACACACACACACACACACACACACACACACACATAAACAGATGGCATTTTTATATTAGTTGACATGTAAATACAACCTGATTAGCCCATTTAGCGTTGCTTGTATGTATGCACTTTTTCAACTAATTGCTTGGTCTTGGAAAACCAGTTAGGGGCCTCATCTCTGGGAAAGACTGATTCTCCCTGTCTCTGTGGTCAGTAAGGGCCTGTAACTCTTCATCTCAGGGTGGGGTCTTGTGAGATTATCCCCATTCATGTTAGTATGCCGGTTGATGTCATTGTTCAGGACTTGTTTAGGCAACCAATATTGTGCACATTTCCTAGATGCAGCTTCTCTGACACATTTTCCCAGCAGATATCTTTGTCCCCACTTACTTTCATTGCTACATCTCATATACATTTATTAATTGTTTATAAAATATTCAAATACTATTTTGGAGACTTTATTCTTTTATATTTTAGAAGTTTCAAAACTTTTTCAAATTTTTAAATGTAAATGTACACTGGCAATATTAATTGCAAGTCATGATGGGTTACATGAAGACTTTTTTAAAAAAAAATTATAGCATATACTTTGATCATATTTACCTCCAGTGACCCATATATTACCTCGGCCTTCAGTGTTTCCCTATAATGTGCCTGTCTTGATTCTGCTTTCATATTATCTTTGTGTTTATGATTTTATGTGTCTCTATAAGCATTCATAAATTAAAGAATGTGCAATATTTATCTTTCTAAGTTTATCTTATTTCATTTAATATAATGGCCTCCAAGTGCATCTCTGGTCCTTTAAGTGATATCATTTAATCTCCTATATGACTTAATAGAACACACACACATCTCATTTGCATATTCATTTATATGTTGACAGATACCTAGGATGTTTCTATATTTGACAATTGTAAATATTGCCACAATAAATATGAATATGCCAATACGTGGTATGTTGATGTAGGTTGGCATAGATCCAGAAGGAGTATATATAGGTAATATGTTCTACTTTTAGCTCTTTGAAGAACCTGCATATTGATTTCCTTGATGGCCGGACTAATTTGCATTCTTACCAGCAGTGTATAAGGGTTCCCTTTTCTCATATACCCTCACTCAGCATTTGCTATTATTTGCTTTCATAATGATAACCCTTCTGACTGAGATTACATGCAATAAGTGTAGTTTTAAGTTGTGCTTCCCTGATGGCTAAGGATGCTGAACATTTTTCATATCTATTAATCACTTGTACCTCATCTTTTGAGAACTGTCTGTTCATTAGTGCACTTACTTAATGGCTTGTTGACTTTTTAGCTTAGACTTTTGAGTCCTTTATACAGTCTAGATATTCATTCTTGACTTGATTTATGACTAGCAAAAAATCCTCCCATTCTCTAGGCTCACCTTGACTTGATAATTTCATTTTCTGTGTAGAAGCATTTGGATTTTATGCAATGCCATTGGTCATGTCTTTGTTCTCTTTCCCAAGCTACTGAGGTCCTTTGCAGAATGTCTTTGCCTAGATGTGTGTTAAAGAAAATATTTTCTTCTGAAACTCACAGAGGTTCCAGTCTGATATTAAAGATATTAAGGATTTTAAACCATTTTGAATTGATTGTTGTCCAGAACACAGGAAAGGGACCAAGTTACATTGGTCTATGTATAGATGTCATTTTGGTATTTGTATAAATATATATAATGTATAAATATACATATATACAAATATATACATATATATACACACATATATACATATATACACACACACATGCACACGCATACACACACACATACACACACACACATACACACACACATGTGTGTGCACGCATATACACACACATACACCAACAGACTAGAATAGTGGATCCATGTTGCTACAGCTATCTGATGCTAACAGAAATGTTCCATACACACCCATTCTTTAATCATGGATTATGCAATTCTAGTTGAACATAATTTTTACTAAACAATTTAATAGTAATGCTTTGTTGTTTTTTAGTCAGCTCTTGAGACTACTGAAAAGCCACTAGTAGTTTTTAAAGTAATTTTTATACTTTCCCAGTAATTTTATTTCTGCTTGCAGCCATAAGATTGTTGTATAGATTTTCAGTTTCACCAGATATGACCATAGATGGTTCTATTGTATTAATTCTATCCCACAGCTCATGTCCTCTCTCTGTGATTTTTCATAGAACTCTCCAATAAAAAGCACAGTCACTAACAACCTGTTGAAAGATGGATTTTTTTCCTACACTGTCCTTCTGATACTGTTATCAGATATTGTGAAGCTTCTCAATCTATTTCCCACAAATCTTTAATGTTGTTATTATCAAAACATATTTCACAGTCATAGAAACATACCCTAATTGTTTTTGAATGGTGGCTTAAATAAAGTGACAGCAGCAGATAAAGATTCTAATGTCCCTACACCCTAGATGATGCTTTTCACCTTCCATCTGTTTATTTTACTATAGCTGTCTAACTAAGTGGAAGTGACATCATATTGTGGTTTTGATTTGCACTTACCCATGACTACTGATTCTTAGCCTCAGTTCATCACTTATGGGACTTGTATATCTTCTTTGGACAAATGCCTATCCAGGGTTTTTGCTTCCCCCCCAAAAAAATTGTATTGTCTTGTTGCATTTTAAGAATTTGCAACTCCCTACTCTGGATACTAGAGTCTTTTGTCATTCTAGAATAAGCACATTTCATAATTCCTGAATAATATCAAAAATCTCTAAGTTTCTTATGATATAGATACTAGACTCTTGCTAAATATAAGACTTAAAAGAACATTGTCTGAGTCTACTAAAGCCTTTGTCTTGTTTTATTCAATTATTCTCAGTTATGTTTTTCTACTTCTTCTGTTATTGTCATTATTTACATAGTTATGTTAAGACCCTTCATTAATATCACTTCATTGCTGGCTGACTTCTGTAGGAATATATGTATAGAACATCTTGGTTAGCCTGGGAATAAATTAAGGTCCCTTTGCTCCAACCTACTCAGATAACGTAAGTCTGCCTTGAAATGTGTTTCTGGAAATTCTACACTAAAAGATTAGTGGGTTTTTTTTTAGGGTGGATGTCTAGAGATTTGTTTGTTTGTTTTTTCGAGACAGGGTTTCTCTGGATAGCCCTGGCTGTCCTGGAACTCACTCTGTAGACCAGGCTGGCCTTGAACTCAGAAATCCACCTACCTCTGCCTCCCAAGTGCTGGCATTAAAGGCATGTGCCACCACCGCCCTGCTCTGGAGATTTCTAAGATCAGATACTAGCCTATGCATCATAAGCCAGCTGGCCATTTAGACATTGAGTATCACATCAAGACTAGAAATGATTTTAGTCTATGGAAGAGACTCCTTTAAGTCCTGGTAACCCTTCACTTGTTGATAGTGAGGTTAGTCATTGAGTTGATTGATGGTAACCTGGAAAAATGCTTACCTACATATGTAGTGGTGGGTGTTTAGTGAATGAATTTTGTAGCCACTAGCTTTTGCCAATGAGCAGAAAATGGTTTAGCTCACATGTCTTGTATACATTTTTATCTTTCCCCCATTCATTCCCCATACTTTTAAAATGTTAAATATTTACACACTTAAACATACATATGCCACATGTGTCCATATGCATTCCATATGTGTGAATGTGTATATGTGTGTATGTATGTATATGTGTGTGTGTGTGATGTTATACCACATGATGTAACAGTGCTTCTCACAAGAGCTATGCCATATCTAACAAAAACCCAGCACCTGGCATGGGAAACCTCCCTCCCCTTGAGTTGTTGATTGGGAGAATACAAGAACTTCTCAAGTTAATATGGGCTCTTACCATTGCCATTGGTTGCCTTCCAGAATTTGAAGGTTCTTCAGCCCCATAGCTGAAGACACCATAAACTTTGGACATGAAACTTAGAGTAAACAAGCTCAAACTTACCTGGAAGCTTTTTCCCCGAGGACTAGATCTCCTAATACTGGAAAGGTTCTATGCACACTGCCAAAGAAGAGTAGTAATTTATAGTAGTGCTTACCCAGCTGTAAAGCCTATAGATGACAGTAGGGACCAGCATAGCAATACAAACCCAATGGTTTAACAAAAGGTTTTAACAATGGTTTAACAGAGGCATTTTTATCTTGGGGTAATCAACAGTTGTCTAATTTGATTTAAAACCCACTAGCTAAGAGATAATTCACGCCTGCTACTATAATCTTAATCAGTTGCTGATAGCTGGAGAGGTCATTGACTTTAGAGGAGAGTCTATTTCAAATTTCCTATTAACATTATTCTAATTGTGTTTTAAACATTAACTCTTATAACCACAGATAAGGGCAATCCCTACCACTTAGTAAAGAAGTCTCTTTTGGGAACACATGGAATTATTTCAGTAATCTACAACGGCTTAAAATGCAGAGCACCATTGCCTGTGGGAAGTTCAACCCCAAATTACACATCTGCAAAGCCATCCTTACAACTAAGGCTCAGAAAAGTTTACAGAAGAAGGAGTGAAAAATTTGTAAGAGCCTGCTGCTAGATGGTATACAGGAAAAAGGACATGAAGGCTGCACCAATGTAATCTCAAAAGTATGGTTGCCTAAACAAGACCTACATAATGCTATCACCACTTGACATGACTAGGAGAAATTCCACAAGATCTCACAGGTGGTTAATGGCTACCAAGAGTGGGAGAATCAGTTCTATTCTGGGAAGAGCATACACATTGGTTGTGCAATCACAAGTGGTCAGCTTCAGACACATGTATAAATAGCCAATGTTAACTGCAATAAGTAGGTTGCATAAACATGTATGCACACACAAACATAGCAATATTGCATATTGTTTCATAATGTGCATATATAACATTAATGAAGAGGAGGTCATGAATTTGGGAGGGAATGAGGGCACAGGAGGGAGTCAGGGGAAGGGAGTGCTTGAAAGATATAGATGCAATGCTTGAATATAGAGTTCTCAGAAAAAGACTATGAGGGCTATTGAAAAAATATTTATACACACAGGGGATTTTGTAGTAGTTTTTCCCTTGGCAAGGTTCCCATACAATAACATAGGAAGCAGAATATTTTTAAAGAGTCATCTTCAGTACCATTATTGATGAATTGTCAGTCCTAATATGGTAGAGAGCTATAGATACTGGCTGTTACTGTGCCCCAAGACTGTCTATCTCTTTTTATTTCTGCCACCTTTGGATATACCACTGAGTAGGTTGACCTCTGTGTGCTGAAGAGCTCTTTGTTTTTCCTTCTGATATGTTGGAATGTGAAAGAACAGTGAGCCTTTGCTCTGCTGCATTCCACTGGGACCCTTCCAACTCCAGCTCATTAGAAACACCCCCGAGTCTAAGTACTATGATGTCATATGTCAAAGCAATGAAGTAATTGTGGTAGGCCAAGGCAAAGAAGAATTTTACATTTTTCAGCTTTTGGAATTTTTCTCTTTTCTTATTTTTTGTCATTAATTAATTAAATACTCCAGATACTATTGTCTCTACTGGAACTCTTGCCTCTTAAGTAAGAATCACCTCATGTAGATTTACAGTGTCAGAAGAGTATTGGATGGGGTCAGCCTGCAAGGAGCTTACGGGACATTTAAATGGATGGTCACTCTCTTAATCTCCAATCCAGCTATGTGGTATATTAGTCATATTCTGTTGGAGAAAATGAGAAGACTATAAGGAACTCTTCAGGAGAATCTCTTGACATAATAGTCAAAGGCAATAACAATTGTGTTTCTTACTACAACTTGTCCTTTGTATAAATAGTTTTGGAAAGAAAAGTACTAATTTGGAATTGGTAGTTCTATAAGTTTATGTCAGATAGAGTTTTTCTATTGAGGAAAATTTTCCTTGTATTTATATTTGAGGACAACAATATCCCCAATGATTAATTTCTGTTTCTGTTATACTGGTATACTTTTCAGAGATACATTAAAATTAAATTCTGAAATTATGAACAGGCTCCTTAATTTTAGATACAAGGTTTTATATGTCTTGAGTCATATTCCAGGCAATGAGCTTGGCTGTTGAACATGTTTTCAATGACCTGTTCAGAACAGAGGAGACGGTATCTCCTTTCCTCATCACCTAAGGGATGCAGAAGTAGAGAAGAGCAAAGCTGTCATTTCTAGAAGAGAGAATTTTAACAAAAGTACTTCTTGTTATTTTCCTTTCATTTTATTTTTGCAGATCTATTTTTGTAAAAGTAATTTATGAAATGTTTTCTTTGAAATAAAGCAATTGGTGGTGTTCATTATATTCTCAGAAGGATATGTTCCACACAGTATTCAGAATATCTATACTATTATATATTAACATTAATGCACAAAATTCAGAAATTAAGTATAAAAAGTCAAGGAAAAATGGGATGGAAGTGACTGTGTAGGCCATGATGTAATTGGTACTTCTTTCTTGTCTTCCTAGTGTCTAACTTTCAGAATAAACTGACTTTTCCCCTGTATATGTAGAGTTAAATAACCATTATCCCCTTCATGGTAATAATGTATTCATCAGTGTTTGCTGTAGTGTCATGTATCAAGGAGCCCCAGATCCTCAATAAGTTCTAATGATTGAATATGTAAATTTTTTATATGTCTGAGAGAAACAAAAATGAGCTGCCAGACAAAACTGACTCAAATGTAGATATGGCTGAAGAAGACATGCAAAGGTCATATTCACGAAAGCAAAATCAGTTCAGATTCGTTTGGTGTACTTGGTACTCTGTCTCTCTTCCCTTCTGTTTCCTCTTTTCCTCTTTTATTTTTCTCCTCTTCTGCTTTAAGATTGTGACTTATTCTGTCATTCACCTTGGCTTGAAAACTACTATATAGCCAAGGCTAGTCACAAAACTGTCGTAATCTCTGACTTCAGTCTTCTGAGTGCTGAAATGACAGGTGTGAGCCACCCTGCTTGACCATCATTTCTCTCTGTCTCCCTGGATTTCTCTTTTGATAGGGTGTCACTCTATTTGCCCACATTGACCTTAAACTTGTGATTCCCCCTCACTCAGACCTTCAGAATATAGGGCATATAGACCTGTAGCACCACACCAGCTCATATTTAGTTTTTCAGTGCTGTCCAGCTAATGCTCTAAGTTGTTTCCCTCATTGACCTCTACACATCTACAAAAAGAGCTTGTTACTTTTCACCTTAGGAATTTATGTCACAGCCCAAGTCTTCCAGTGCTGCTGGGATCACTCATGATTATTCATGTCTGGAACTGCCTGCATGACTTTTCACTCATGGGCCTCTCCTGATATTTTGGAAACTGGTCACAGTTCAGGTCTTACCTTTCTTCTCATTTGCTCCCCACATTCGTGTCTTTCCTACATTCGATTCTCTTTGTTCATTGCTCTATTTTGTTTACACTATTCCTTGACGCTAGCTTGTTATATCCATGGTGCAACCATCCATAGAAATCATGTTTCTAGGTTTTTATTTCAAGGTTCAGAGAACTTTGGCTCCCTTTGAAGTCCAGACCCATTTAACAACTTGGGCACCAAATCTAAACAGGAAGTAGACAAAAATAGCAGCAACTCGAAAAAATATATACTCTGAAATAGAATGTTCATCTTGTTTTGTGAATATGTTTGATAAGATATAGATGGATGTATTTTTAATGCTTTGGTTCTCATTTGATAGTTATGAATTCTTTTTAAATAATTATTTTTCTGTTGCTGTACCAAAAGTACTTAAAGAAAGGGTTTTATTTTAGTTTACACATTCGGGCCATAATCCATCACAGAGGCAAGCCAAGGCAAAAACTCAAGGCAGGAACCTAAAACATAAACCATGGAAATGCACAAAAACAGAGCAGTTGATGGAATACAATTAGTGAGGGTTTGTATTGTTCTAGCAGTGATAATGGGTACATAGGAAAACCAAAAAAAGAGTGGGAGATAAATCCTCAAAGAGAACTTGGGGTGGAATTCTTATAGTATTGCCTGATTTAGTCTGTTACCTCCTTCACAGAGGAAAATCACAAGCTTGTGGCTAAAGATGATCAATGTATCTGTTGGGTTTTTATTGTTTGACAGAGTGTGCAAACAAATCAGTGGCTTATAACAACTTATTATTTGTTTTGTATTTCTAAGGGCTAATGATTTGGGATATGCTTGATTGGAGTGATTTCTGGTCCTCCTCCATGCTCCAACACTACACCTTCTGGACCTAACTTTCCTCCCTCTTACACACACACACACACACACACACACATATATATATATACATATATATATATATGTATATATATACACACACACACATACATATATATATGTATACATGTATATATATGTATATATGTATATATATATAAGAAAATGTAAGAACTCGTGAATACACAAACGCACACACTCATCTATATATATGTAGACATATACACACACACAAATGTAAGAATTCGTGAATATACATGTATTCACAAGTTCTTACACTTCAGGTAGCTACAGTATATCCAGCTGTGCCTATACTTCAATATCTCAATATCTTAATGCTTATGCTTAGCTGTGGCCAAATTTATTATTCATAAATTTACAAACAGCAACAAACAAACCTTTAGGTGACCTTTCTCTTCTTATAATCTATCCCATCTCCTAACATACAAATATATTCAACTACTGACTCGTTTACGAGTTCTTGCCCTTCAGGTAGCTACAATAGATCCAGCTGTACCCACTGCTCGACATCTGAAACTTCCTTCATAGGCCAATCCCAGGATACTCCCCATCTAACTTTCTCATGGAAAATCCTAGAAGAATTATTACCTTACCCCTCACATATACCTCAAAGTACCTTGACCTGGTACACTGATGGTAGTTCATTCTTACTCAAATGGGCTTAAAAATAGGATATGCCACTGCTTTGGATAAAAGAGTGGTTGAGGCTCAGGACCTCCTAATACAGACCACAAATCAACTGGAAGAACTAATATAGCTTTTACCCATACCTCTCAAGTAGCACAGGTACAATCCTTAAATCTTTACATAGACCCCCAAATATATATTTGATATCCTCTGTCATATGGCAATATGAGGGAAGTGTAGACTACTAACAACAAAGGGAGGATCGAAAACCAAAACTGACAATTACATCATCTATAAGGGAAATAAGCTAACCATCAAGTCAGCCAGAGCCTCAGTACTTAGAGGCCTGAATCGGTATCATTTACTACAGAAAAACCTCCCCTTACAATCCACATCTTTGCTTTTATTTCCTCACACTCAAAAATGACTTAAATGTCTTTTAAAACTATGAACTATGCTTTCCACTGAAAGAATTTTCTCTAGAGTTTTCTTTTTTCTTTTTTCTTTTTTTTTTTGATTTTCTGAAACAAGTGTTCTCTGTGGAGCAGTGGCTGTCCTGGATCTTGCTGTGTAGACCAGGTTGGCCTGAACCTCGGGTATCTGCCTGACTCTTTGTCCCAAGTGCTGCAATTAAACGTGTATACCATCATGGCTTGCTTTTTAATGGTCATGAACACATTTTGGTTCAAATCAATATGACTTGCATTAACTACTAACAATCCAGAGATTTTTGACAGCTCCAAATCCTTATTTAATCAATTTCCTTTATCTTCAGAGCCAAATTTTATTAATTTATATTTTATTAATATATATTAAATGCATTAGGCTTTCTGAACGTAGCAAAGGGGTAGCCATGCTTAGTCTCGTGCTATTACAAACACAAAGAAAAGGTTTGCCTACCTTATAGATACAATCATGTAGTAAAAGTGGTAATATTGTCATAGAAATGTTGGTGGTAAAGGTGGTAAGAAGTTGTGGTGAAGGTTACAAAGGAAATGAAAGTGGTTTTGATAGTGATGGGGCAGCAGAGTTAGTAGTAGTAATGATGATGAATTAGGTAGCTTAATGATGAAGCTGGTGGTAGAAGTCAAGTGGGCATGATGATGACAGAGGTGGCAGGGGATTCATTGGTATTATTAGTAGAACTGAAATATCACTGAAGTTGCTTGAGTCTATGATGCAGACAAGGGTGGTCGCAGGGATGAATACAGAATTGATGATGGTATTGGAAATAGTGAAGTTGGTTTGGGAAAATGGTAGTGATGACAAGGCTGAAGGATTTAGAGATGGTTGTACTGAGTTGTGCTGATGGAGATAGTAAAACCCTGGTGACAGCAGTGACGGTGACTATGCTAGAGTGGAGGTGGTAATGACAGCAATGGGGGTTATAATAGAGATGGGAAGTGAGGTGTTTGAGCTTGTGCTATTATTGGTAAAAGTAGAATGAAGGCAGTGGAGTAAATGTGGAAGTATTTAGGTGGACAAGCAGAGGTATGGAGACCACAGCAGAGCTAATGATATGAGGTCTTGAGTGGACATGTTAGAAGGAGTTGATAGAGATGACAAAGCAGTTTGACTTCGTCTATGAAAAGCATACCTGGGACACATGGTAAATTGTTTATATTATGACACTATGAAAAATGAATCATAGAAAAAAAAGGAACAATGATAGAAGACCATGTATCATGATACATGCCGACAGTTCAAGAATCCTTAAAGATTGTGAGTCTGAGGTTAGCCTGAGCTACATAGTACAGACCTATTAAAAAAATAGAAGGAAGGAGGAAGAGAAGGAGAGAGGGAGAAAGATGGATGATATCCATTATGAAACAGCTTTAATGCAGTCCTGAGTAATTCAGATATTTGTGAGTGATAAAATAGTTTTCTTTCTCTAACTTATTGGCCTATTACCATGATTTCTGTTTTACTTTACTTCATTCAAATATACTGTTGATTGGATAATTGTGTGTGTGTGTGTGTGTGTGTGTGTGTGTGTGTGTGTGTGTAGAATCCTGATTGAAGGTCATTAGAGAATCAAATCCTACTTGTGAACACTTGTCTCCCTCTCTGGATCCTGGATGCTTGATTCCCATGGTAAGATGATTGACTAATTGTGTAAACATGGTCTTTCTCTGGGACTTCCATCAGCATTTTGATGTGCCAGCTTCATTCTGAAGATAGGGACCATCTGACCTATCTGACACAATTTTTCCCATGTATAAGTATGTGGGAAACCCAGGTTCTGGGTTTGAGCCCTGGCCTTTGCCCTTTGTATTTAGTTGCTTTATTATGTACTTGACAGTCTTGTTCCTTGACTGCCTAAAGCTCTGATTTGTTGGGCAGTAACAAATTCCACCCAATTAAGACCCATCTATTATTTCTTCCACCACTTTCAAAACATCAGTTCATGTACCAGGCCACTTTGCCAAGGGCCATACCACTGGTATGGGATGCAACTTCTCCTTTATAGCAGTTCACAAGGCCATGGCCCCACAGCCCATCAGCCCAAGCTAGTAGCAATCCTAGGGACCTGTCAGACTTCCCAGGACTTCTTATAAGTCTCATGTTTGTGCTTGCCTTTCACATTGGCACATCTGAGAATTTCCACTCTGGTTGATCCATCTTGCACAGCCACAAAGATGACTGAGACCTCTGGGGTCTCTAAAGTGTGTGGGTGACTCTGGAAAACATTTCTGGTACCAAACAGTGGAAAATGTCCCCTGCCAGGATAGGATCTTTTGGGAAGTGCCTACTTTGATCCAATTAAAAGTGTTTTATTGCTCAGGGTCGGCTACTTGCTAAAGCTTTGCTTTCATCACCTCAGCTTTGTTAAGTGGATGTTTATTATGCTCACTAATCTTTTGCTCTGTCACTCTCCTGGCCAATGGAATCACAAGTTCAAACGATGGACACAAACTACGTTGTATTTATTATACTCTTAAGATGTTTTCAAAAAAGCAGACAGCATCTGCTTTGCCAAGCGGGTGTCATGACTTTTCCGAGGTTTTGGCTAGTTAGCAGGCAGCCAAGGCAAACATGCTGTCCTCAAGCTGCCTTGTGGGCGTCCTCTACCTCAGAGCCTCCTACACAATTATGTTTGGCTTGTGGAGGAGACAGACTAAAACACTTTAGACCAAGCCGAGTAGCTCTCTATACATTCATAGTGCCTAAGAAGATTTTTTTCCCATGCTTTGAACATTGCCATCTATCCTTTGAGAATAATCACAGGAATTCATAATCATCAAGTGATTGCCATGTGCCAAGGCCACACTGGATGTGTTGTTCACATCACTGTGTTTTACATTCAGATTTTGGATGAGGTAGGTGTTGCTCAAGGAGATGACAGACTTTCTCCAGGTCACATGGCTTATAAGACATAAGTATACTTGACTATCACACCAAACACTTCCTGGAATAATAAGAGTAAACAAACTATAGGTGCAGCATTGGTTATGTGAATTGATGGTGATCATTTGGGCATTTTAGTTAAAGGGCCTGCTTTTGGTAACAGCGCTTCCCCCCCACCCCATTCTGTTTTCATGCTTGTGAACAACTTTCTTGGCAGAGCATGTAATACTGTGACAGCTCTGTTCCTGCCGTGTGTCCAGATGACTTTCTTCTCTTCTTCCTTACTATGCCCTTCTGGTCATCTGAAGTAGTTTTGTGCATCTTCTCTGTAAGTACTTATAGTCTTATTCCATGAGGCACTCTTTCTGGCTCTCCTACATACCTCGTATGGTGTGTTTACTTGGGAGACCCTCCCTCGCATGAGTCAGATTTTTCAATCACTTTGAAGATGACAGTTGGCCATATCCATAGTAAAATCATTGTCCAAATCCTCATCTCAGTATGCTGCAATAAATTCACCCATTTTCCAGCATAAGCGAGTATCTGTACATAAGGCAGGTAATAGCAGAAAGCCATATGTTGTAACTACATCCAAATGGAAGGGAAGCTTGGTGAGGAACACACAGCGTTTCTGATATCTAGCCTTTGGTTGGATGGAGTTGGTATAGAAAATTTCCACTACTATCTGAGGAATGTATCTAATTTTGATTAACATTTCTGGCACCACCTGTGACAAACTAAGCAACTGTATTGAGACCGAGATCCTTTAGATCTTGCAATAGGATCCCAGGGAAGCATCTCAGCGAACACTGATGCCTTTTAGACACAGCATCAGGCCTCTCTGCAGTGCCCAAACCACCCATGGTATTGATAACACAGAGAGAGCAGCATTGTCTCTGGAATGGATCACCTTACAGAGGAGCATTGCCCTTATCCCATGGGCGTTCCCAAGACACTCTCAGACGAGCTGCACCATCTGAGCCTCAGAGAGGCACTTTGAAGTTGAGTGACCTCAATAAGATTGTGAGAAAAGGAAAAGGTGGAGCTATTCTTCAGATAAGAGAACATCAAACGTCTGTGAAAATCAAGATAAAGAAGAGCCAACTGAGACCTAGGTTTCATATTCATTGAAAAATAGTGTCTTGGATAGTGGATACAAAGGGGTGTGCTATTTGAGACAGATGCTAAGCTATCCTGTTTGTTTGCAAAGTAGGTTAACAGGAAGGGAAGAAGGATGGAAAGGAAAGGGAAAGAAGAAAAGATAGAGAAAGGAAGGAAGGAAAATGGAAGACAAAATGATAGAAGGAAGCTATGGACCATGGGAATAAAGGATCAAAGGAAAAGTGAGGGGAGTGAAAGGAAGGAGATGAGGAGGGAAGAAAAAGGGAGAGGGAGAGTGAGAAAAGGGAAGAATTGAGTGATAAAAGGAAGGTTGTAGAGAGTGAGAGGGGAACCAGATATCTTACACTGTAGTGGGTTTGAAGCTGCTGAACCAAATCCTTATGTTGCTGTTGCAATAGGAAGGGGGCAAAGGCAGTAGTTTGATATAAACACAGCTGTATTCAGATAGCCCAAATTCTCATGTTAGTGGCTGTCTTTCCATTTCCTCCAGGAAAGGTAGGGAGGCCCTTTGCTATGTGCAAGGACTTGGGACCTTCCTGGTCATCTCTCTTATTAGAGCGATATATGTTAAGAGGCATTAGAATCACTTAGTTTTGACTCCAACACATTGGGATTCTGGGGCTTTGAATGGGAAATAGAGATTTAAGTTGAAAGCTTAAATAATCCCTTAGCTTTTTCTAATCTCTGCCACAGAGTTAAGGAAAACAATCTTGAATTCTGGAGTTTTCTCCCCTTGTGTTCAAATCACAGATCTGAAGTGACTCCTTTTTCTGTGGCCATCTGTGTTGAGTATTGCAAAAGAATACTAACTTTCCAACTCTTTGGATATCTAATTCCAGGTACTCCCTTTCTGAGGACCTTGCATATGCTTGGTAAATATTTGTTGGTTGCCATGAATTAAAACATATGATACTTATTCTCCCAGGGTTCTATACACATTTTATGATGTTTTATAGCCAATAAATCCAAATGTACTTAAAAACTAGCTATTATTCAAGAGAAAAACTTTATCCCACCTCTAAATAAAAACTCTAGAAGAAAATTCATTTTAGATTTTGAAGGTAGAAGCAAAGATATGATGAAAGAAATACTATAAAATGTGGAGATGAGACTCAGATGAAATCTGTCTTTCATGTCAGGGGCTCTGTTGTAAGAAATTCAAGTGAAAGACTGGAGAGTCTTTATTTCAAAGAAAATAAAGCATGCATATTTCACAAATGTAAAACTTCATGATTTCACAAAACTTTATCCTTTATCTAGAACCTTGCTTCTAAAGGTGTCAGAGTGAAATTTATATTTATTGCAAATCAAACATATTATTCAGGACCATTCTGACAGGCAGTAACGAGGGGAGAGGTGACAAGACATGACAGTCTAAAGGGAATAGGACCTAATGAAGGTCTTACGGATTATTGTTTCCTTCTCTACACAGATTAGTGTCAATGGCACTTGTCCTTTATGCATGGGAGATTGAGCAAATGTGTCTTAAGAGTGAGACTGGAGTCACCCCACAGGGGCTCAGAGGACCTATACTTATGAAGGATGGGTAAAACCAAGTGCTGTATCCCTGTTTCTTTGTCCCTCAAAGCTTCATTCTCATAAGTGACTCGTAGTTATTTTCAGTGGCTTGCATGTAGTTTTCTAGTTTAAGAGGAGAGTCAACTTTTCAAACTAATATAGATCCTGAAATTCTCAAGAGTTTTGAATAGGTGGGTCAAAATATTGTCAGCTAGTCCAAAAAGAAGCAAAAGTGAGCTTAAATAAATAGTGCATGTACTGAAACTCTGTCCTTCAGCAAACTATTGTAGGACAAGTTCAATTCTTCAAGTTTATTAGCTGTCTAGAGAGGTGTTGCTTTGATATAGTTGATTCAATTTTCTTTAAGTTTAAAAATAAACATTTACTCTTTCAATTAAGTGACTATTCAACTTGTCTTCCCTTGGCAATTCCACATTTAACTATTATGATTTGTGTTTCCCGCTGATCATAATATTGTCCCAGAGAAGCTGATTTTTTTCATTCATGCTGACTTACATGTATCTAAGAGGTTGCACTTCACATCTGAAAGCAGCATCGCAGTAGATCCCCAGACTACAGGCCTCATTAGGAGACAAGGGGATTAAAGGCGGGTGCCATTCTTAGAGCATGTTGTTGGCAAGGCAGAGAAGAAGTGACAATATAATAATAATAATATATATGTATGTATGTGTATGTGTGTATGTATGTATGTATGTATGTATGTATGTATGTAATGATGGACTAAACTCAAAATCTACAAGAAAATAAAGAATCAAAGAGGTGTGGACTCTCATGAGTTCTGGACCACAGAAATTTGTGTTCACATGGAAGAACTACTCTGACCCAAAAGTAACTTTAAGATGTCACAAAACAGTAGACTAATAATTGGATAGTTTAGCATTTAATGACTTTTTGTATGACTTAAAATCATTTTTGTTTTTTAAAATTAAAATATAATTATATCATTGTCTCCTCTTCCTTTCTCCTCGCCTCCTCCATTCCTCCCCTAACTGCTTTGCTGACTCTCATATTCATGACTCCTTTTTCTTTGTTACTGTTATATATAAATATGTAAATACAATCTGTTCAGTTTATTTAGTGTTTCTTGCACATATATAAGCACTTGGTAGTGAATAATCAAATAGGGGGTCTTTATAAGTAGTTGTAAACCAAAATAAAATCTGTCATATGCTGACAGATATGGTTAAAAATGAAAGCTCTAACTCAGATACAGGACTAGAGTCTGAGGTAAAAGTGATTTTAAATACTATGGTTGAGGAAGTTTTGTTTTAATTCCTTTGAGCTGGGACCTGATGTTGTGAAAAAGATAGCCTGTGAGAATATGAGGCATGAGGGAAGAGGAAGACCCAAAGACCCAAGGCAGCATGCCAGGAAAAGCAGATGGATAGACTGAAGAAAGCAAGAAGATGGCAGAGGTTGTGGTTATGAGGTCATGGTGTCCAGTTTATGCAGAGCTTGTGGAATTTTATGTCAAGTGTCCTAGGAAGCCAGTGGAGTAACTGAGTCACCAGGACTACCACCATTCAAGCAGTGGGCTATAGGAGAAGGACTCCCAAGCTCAAAGCTGTCCTGGCTGAACTTCAAGTGCTCAAACCATTTCCAACAGCTTTACAAGAGTGCAGTGGTTATTACATAAGTTTGGAGTTTAGAAGAACTTTGGGGCTTGAAATATATATTTTTGAGGCACAACTGTAAAAATATTAACTACAGCCAAGAGAGTGGATACAATCAAATAAGCAATCAAGCAATTAGATGGGGGGGGGCAGCTAGTGCTTGTTAAGAGCTGTGTATGAATAGATATAGCTTCATGTCATGGTATTCTTTTTCAGTGTATAAAATGTTGCTCCCTTGTCCCATATTAACTCTTTGTAAGGGACGAGGAGGGGTATAAAGATCACTTTGTTTTTCATGCCCAAGATGTCAATTGGCTTTATGGTTACAGAATAGGAAGGTGAGTTCACTGCGGTTTGAAAAGGATGCATTTATAGTTGCAGTGCCTATTGTAACAATGTTCTTCCATATAACCAATGAAGACAGACCCTTGTGGACTGATACACTTTACTTATTTCCTCTGTGTTTTTCTCCCATGTACAACCTTGGCCTGAAGATATTGATTCAGTCTTCACAAAGTTTGTCTGGCCTAGCCTAGTAATGATCATTTTCTTTCATTTAGTCCTGGTCGGTGAAGATGATCAGCTTCTTTCATCCTTCAACTGGTTGGGTCTTTGTGCTTTCTTTGTAAAAATGATCCTTTTCTGTTTTTAAAGGAGTTTAGAAACATCCCAGCCCCAGGGGTCCTTCGATTGATTATTCATATAGAGTCACACTTTGAATGGTTTTATGTTTGCTATGCTTTCCCCATCTTACCTACCAATTTACTGTGCAGTATTTTTAAGGAGAGTTGTGGGCAGAGGTGGGAGAGGCATAGGTGGCAACATAATTCTTTTTGAAACTACTGCTAGTGAACTATACAAGTAGCTCATTGGTAGAGTGCTTGCACAGATGGCATAAGAACTTGTTTAGATCTTCACTCTTGAAAAATAAGAAAAAAAAAGATAAAGAAAAGAAGAAAAGGAGCCCTGCTAACAAATGTGTGGATTTTCAAATATGATGAAACACCTAATACAAATGTGTGTTTTGTGAATGCCTTTGACTGTTCCTACCTGACTAGACGAGTTCCCCCAGGGCAGGGAATGTGCTTTGTTCACAGAGGAGTTCCCAGTGACTAACATGACCCCTGGAACATGGGAAGCACTCAGCAAGGCTTCCTGAATGAGGAACAGAAATCATGCCTGTGGCATTATCCATTTGCTATGAAAAGGGGGTGGGGTGATATCATGTTTTTCCAATAAGCCATCACTTCTTCCTTTTTACATGCTGTGAGATTGTACCTCTTCACCAATGACCTTGTTGCTTTTACCTCTTATGAGATGACATCATTTGTAGCTTTGGTCCGAATTGTAAATGTCCTGCCACTGAACTCTCCATCACTTCTTATGTTTTATAAATATTCTGCTATAGACTGTGATCCATTGTGAAATTATGGTCTCTACTCAACTACATAAAGCACTGTGTGCCTGCCTCTTTGCAACTCCAGCACCAAGAATTACCTGTGGATTCTCAGTCCCATTCACACTAGATTACATACCTCTTTTTCCTAGCATCAGATGTCCATCCTCTTTCTACTCACTCAGTCTTTCCCCTTAGGAATGGCCTATATTCAGTGAACTAATGACTTTCTCAGCACATCTACTACACTTTGAACCTGTATTACCTACTTACTGCTACTTGCTTATATTGTTTGAATGCATTTATGTGGAAGATTTCAAACTTTAGCCTTTACCAGGGGCTACCTGGTTAATTTAATACTGTACGTGGATCCAACCTGCCTCATTCCACCCCCAATATCTGATTTATAGGATATGGGGCAAATACAGAAAGTTTATATTTGTGACTTGTTCTCAGGTGATGTTAGTGACACTGACCCAGGGCCATACTTTGGAAACCACTGGGCAAGTAGTGTTCAATCCTAACAGTACAATAGAATAACTTGGTGGAACCTTTAATATAGATGTTTTGGTTCCCTTCTGGGACACTTTAATTAGAATCACTGGATGGAGAGATAATGTATTGTTAGATAACAAAGAGGCCATCCTTTTCCTCTCCTGGAATTATCACAGTCCTACAGTACAAGCATGCGTACTTTACTGGCTGTACTGGAGGCAATCAAATCCCCAAGATAACCTACTTTATGTTAGTTGATTGAATAGCTTTGTAAGAATGATTCCTGAAGTAGCATATTTGGCATCTCCTGACCCCATATCAGACAGACTCACAAAATCATAGGTCTGGGCTTTACAATCATTCCTGTGTGTTTCAGAAGATCTTCAGGTAATTTTGATGCACACTTGGATTTAATAAAAATATACTCCATTAAGTGATACTATTTCTGGGTCTGAGATATCCTCCTCAGATTTTCATGCTTGAACACTGGCCCCTGTAGATGGTGATTATCTTTAACAAAAGATGTGGGACTTCTGGGATGTGAGACTTAGCTAGAGGAGGTAAGTTACTTGGGGTGGGTCTTTAGAACTTGTATCTCTCCTCTGGTTTTCGTTATATTCTGTTTACTTATCCTCTAAGATGTTAGACACCTCTACCATGAGCTGCCTAGAATTCTGATATGCCACCACCATGGTAAACTGAACCTAAGATCCTAAATAAAGCCTTCATTCTTTAACCTGCTTTTGACAGTGTCTTTTCAGAATGACGGGAAAAATCAAGTATGTCCAATGGTAATTATGTAAGTCAGTCTCAGAGCTATGAAGTTGGTTTAACTGGGGAGCTTTGAAAATTATACAAGCCCACACCTCAGATATTTTGATTTAAATGTCCTGGGTGGACATTGGTAGTTTTTAAAGCACTGTAGTTAGTTTTGCAGCACATTAAGTGCTACAAAATTACAGAGATAAATGTTTTGGAACCAATTAACCCAAACGCTTATAATGGCCTAGGCTCCATTTCTACATGGATGAACAGACCTTCTGGCTGAGCAGAAATGTTACAAATGGACATGCCAGTTGCAGTTACCATCACTGAGTCATGTACGTTCTTAGAGAGAAGTAACTGAAGTGCATAATGCTCAGCACTGCCGGTCATTGCTACAATGGAAACATGATAGGGTGTTTGATGAGTTATAGCCCTGGCTCTCAACCTGTGAGCCTAGACTCCTTTTGGGGGTCAATATTTACATTACAATTCATAACACTAGTAAAATTACAGTTATGAAATAGCAACAAAATACTCTTTTTTATTATTATTATATAGACACACCAGAAGGGGAGACACACCAGAAGGGTGTGTCTATTATATAGACACCAGATCTCATTACAGATGGTTGTGAGCTACCATGTAGTTGCTGGGATTTGAACTCAGGACCTTCGGAAGAGCAGTCAGTGCTCTTACCCGTTGAGCCATCTCACCAGCCCCAACAAAATACTCTTATGGTTGGGGATCACCCCATTGTGAGTAATTGTGTTAAGGGTTACAGCATTAGAAAGGTTTAGAATCACTGAGTTATAGTATAGAAACAGAGTGGTTCATGGTCTGATAGTACCGAAGATATGACTTAATACAAAAGGGCTCCTTAATTCCCTCCTTGTATCCGCACTCCTTGAGTCTCAGAGATGATATTACTTAATTTGATTGATAATGTGTAGCGGAAGTGACATTCTGCTGGTCCCAACCATGCGTCGATAGACCTCTTATACAGTTATGCTCACTTGGATTCTTAATTACATTATGAGGAAAGCTCCGTCCTGCAGAATGGAAGACCCCATGTTGTAGAGCATCCAAGATCAACAACTCTTTTCTAATCCAATAGCTGAAATATGCTTGAAATCAAAAGAACCAAGTGGACTTAGTTCGTATTGCTGACTGGCAGAACATAAGGCAATCACTATTTCAAGTCCCTATATTTTAGGTAGTTTGTAAGGCACCCAAGCTTAACTGTTATTGATTTATCTAGGTGCCCTTGACCTACGTGAGAGTTAACTTAGGACTTCTGGTGCTTAACGATTGGGTTCAGGAAGAAGACAGTGTACCTGAAGACAGAAAGCTTTAGTGATGTTGATACCTTAAATCAAAACCAAAGGCTTCACAATACATGTTATCAAGTAAGACATTTTATAAAAGTCAATTTTGTCTGCGAGAAAAAGGAAACTCTAGCAAACTTTTGGGTTGAGTAGTACAAACACAGTAGTAGGCTGTATAGTTTAGAGAATGGTTCCTGAGATGTGGTCCCTGAAGTAGCATCTTCGGCATCTCCTAGCCCCACATCAGACAGACTCACAGACTCATAGGCTTTAGTTCCATTGCAGAGCTAATTATAAGGAGATGGTAATACATTTAGTGACATCATGATGTTTATTGGAAATGAATATCTAGTGACACAGACTCACCAGCGTCAGCCCTTCAATTTTCACTCTACCTGAAGAACTTGCCCTCCCTGTGTGCAATGACAACTTTTTCTCTATTGATGTCTCTGTCAAATATTTACATTTTTTTCTAATGGTGAGGATCTAAGTCTCCTTTTTGTTGTTTCCTAAGGAATCATTAAAAGTTATTAATCGAGAAATACTAATATATTAGCGATTAAATTCAAAATTAATAATGTAATTCAAAATAATAAATATGTAAAGTATAAACAAGTGATTAAAGGACTTCAAAATTAAATATTGCCCATATGTTGTATGTAGCAGATGAAGTGTCCTTTCTCAGCAACATGTGTCATACATCTTTGTCTTTAAATGTCACTGCTAAAATTGCTTTCCAAGGTAGTATCTTTATTTTGGAAATAAGGACACTCAGGCTATGGATTATAGGCTTAGTGAGTCAGTCTATGAATTTTGATCATCAGCAATAGGAGTCATATTTCCCTACTGCCTTAAGTAACATAAGCTATTGGTTCATCTGATACATGTCACTAGCTTAGGTAGTTGAAGCAGATGTGATCAGTTCTGGGTTAATCAGGAGTTCTGGGCAGTTGTTCCGAGATTCTGTGTCCAGATTTTCTTATTGTTTTGGCTTTACACTTCAGTAGCTTGTCTTTGTTGCCTAGAACAGGCTCAAGCTGCTGAAATATACATATCCTTTAGGAGGAGAAAATATTGTATGAAGGGCTTGTACTTCATAAAGAATGAACCCAGGTTATTTTTCTGCTTTTTAAATTCATGACTGCAAATGTAAGAAAGTTATACCCTAACACCTTACAGGTTCATGTTATTTCCAAAAGACACAATAGCAATGCTTTTGAACTGAGTGTTCTAAATCATCAAGAATCACTCCTTATAAGCAGACAGAATATACCCACCTAAAAGCCTTTTACAAGCCACAGTTACAGAAAGAACGGGGACCATGAGGTGTCTGATATGTGATAGAAACAAACATTGAGCTATATTTTTTTTTCTTCAATCCCAAACCATCTTCATGCCATGCCTTCATGGAGGAAGTCAGACTTGTGCTGGGTCTTGCAGGGCTGGACAAAAAGAGGTGATCTTAAAATGCTTTAGCTTATGTGAGCTTTGGAGATCTGCAAATGAAAAGCATGATTGTATGTGGACTCTGAGAACTAACAGAAAGGGTTGTCCTTTCTTCCATTGCTGGAGTTGGTAGAAGACTAGCAGTCATTTTGTGCTACTATCCTGACAATTCAGGGAATTTTTATAAGTAGTGATCTTTGTAAAGGAGGGGTTAGCATGACTTCTTAGACATTGACAGTCCATCTCTAATAGTGCATGTTTGCAGAAGGAGCACAAAGCTACGATTCAGCCGCAAGGTCTTGGTGATGTAGTAGTAGAACTTTAAGATTGAATTACCTTCTTTGTACCCACTGACGGGGCAAGCCTTGCTGTGTAGAATACATTGTGTAAGCTAAACAGTGTTTGGTGGTTTTCACATGGTGCATGGGAAGAAGGGAACTTGATCTGTGAACCCAGAAGATCATGAATTGGATCTACAGAGAGACAATTTAACCCCGCAAATTGCTTTGGTCTCTGATATGTAATTTTCAAATTAAATAAATTAATATGTGCTGACATTTCCCTAACATAATCTGAAAGAATCACAGCTTGATTAGACTAATGACAAGTCCCAACTCAAGTACTTCATTATGCAACTAATAACAATACAGTCCGATATCGTAAAATCAGTTAATGAATCAAATGCATTGAAATTTGTTAAGTGGAGCCTGATAGCAGGCCAGGAGAACCAAACAAAGCCTGCTTATTTTCTCTCACCAATGCAACATTTTACAGGAATGTCACAAATCAAATATCGCAGAAATAGAAGACTTAGAGAGATTATTCAGATTGAAATTGATGAAGTTAAAAGCATCAGGTTGAAAAATCAGGGCACCGTGGACAATAGAAAATGTGTACCATCCTCAAAGCTTGGGGGAAACTGGGGATGTCAAAACTGGTTATTAAAAGAATACTTTGAAAAAAGTTTCTAAAACATTGACTTTTTAGCTATGCTTTAGGCATTTTCATTTCTACTCAGAATGATGACATTTAAGAACTTTCACATTCCACAAGGAACTCAAGAAGAAGGAAGACCAAAAGGTAGACATTTCATTCCTTCTTAAAAG
>NW_022196897.1:122921355-122932337 GCF_008632895.1 Mastomys coucha
AAAAAAAAAAAAAAAAAAAAAAAAAAAAAAAGAACTTTCACTAAATTCAGGTTGACTAGAAAGGGCTGTCCCTATCCACACACAATTGTGGAGAGGATAAAGAGGTAATAACAATAGAAAAAAATGTTTCAGTTATAGCTCTATAAGTTTAAAGCTGAAAAACTTCCAGGTATTATGAAATCAGTTTGTCTGTCTGTGGTTCTTTATTGTAAAGCTGAAGGTGATCACCATATTGGTGATGGTTCAGAGACTCATCTGAATCACTGCTGAAAAAAACCTGTTTGTCAGATATATTAAATTGGGAAAATAGACACTTCATTTAACTCATAAATACAACTGAAGCTAGTTGATGGTAAACATCTGATCTTACCATTTAACTGTTGCAGGTTTCATCCTATCAGACATAATGACCATTTCTATCAAGAGTGACAGACTTCTGACTTTGCCTGATTAATATTTACATATTATAAATGAAGTCCATCCTGGTAAGATGTATACAATGATTTTTGTTATGTTCCTACTATGAAAATTAAAAAAGGTCATTTGATTAATTATACTGCTTTTGATTAAAGGGCAACATTTTGGTCTATTCACCATAGACTCTGTTTGATGAGACAGTTGCCCATATCTGAAAATAATGTGAAGCCTTTTAATTCACAGATGCAAGCTCTTTTATTCAGCATTTCTGAGATATTTTTTATACTTTCCTATGTGAAACTCCTGTCTGAAAGTTCCCCCCAAGTTAGATCTGTGGATTAGGATGACTTGAACTGACTTGTCTATGGTTGGAGAAGAAAAATACCAAGCCCAACAGATGGAACCAGTGGATTCTTCTCTAGCCCACTGGTCTTATCTAGTGTGGATGGAATGCAAACATCATCAAAGATGCACTTGGAAGCCTGTTTGTCCCAATGGTACTGACTCAAAGCCCTCCTATATCTGAGAGAGTAAGTCCTGGAAAGTTGGTGCACAGAATAAGGGATGTGTGAAATGAGTTGGTGTTTTGAGTCAAGTCAGTTGATCAGAAGCCAACACACAAAACTTTCCAGTACAATTTTTACCCTCCTTGGTAGTATCCCCAGAGTGGCTGCTGAGTGGCCATTTGTGACTCATATGGTATTTCTTCTGTGGATCACTAAAGAAAACTTGCTTTTTTAATGATTATAAGGCCCCAGTTGAGAAGAAATGATGATGTTGTCTTCATTGTCAGCACAGTTTAACTAAACTTGAGATGATTTATAAATCACCTTCTGTTTTGTAAAATTCCTACCAGCAGATAATAGACAATATTGTTTTGTGCTTTCACAAATATTATTAGACATTAAGGGTAGGGTGGGAAAGTAAAATTTCACATTCATAGATAAGTGGATATCAGTCCTTAGAGAACAATAAAAGAACCTTTTCTAAAAAGGTCATTTTGAATTTTAGAAGAGGAAAAAAATGGACTGAAAAAAATCAATATTTAATCACAATGAGCTTATAAAGAATCCATTAATTACTTAAGTAATTACTTTCATTGGAGCATAAATATGCTACTGTTGATTTCAAAGAACAACTTTGCAGAATTGTTTTTTTGTTTCTACTATTTGGTTCTGGAGACTAACCTCAGGTCATCAGGCTTGCCAAAAGCATTTACTCACTGGGCCATCTTACTGGACCATTATTTGATCTCATAAGTGAAGAGTGTAAGCACATTTGAATAACATCACATCATATGAGAAACAGAACTACGGACTCATTCATAAAGACTTTTTTTTTTCTGTAAGCATGTTTTATATTCCAATTCATCATCCTTATCTTCCTTCCCCAAATAGGAATAAAGACAAACCCAGAAGTGATAATACATGCCTGTAACTATGACCTAAGGAGCCCAAGGCAAGGTGACTTAAGGTGTACCTCACCTACACAGTGAGAGAATGTCTTAAGAAGTGGATATTTGGGGTGGAGTTGGCCTGAAAGATTAGTAGCTCAATGAGTAAGATTCTTTGCTATGCAAGTAAAAGGATCTGAGTCTTAATTGCATGACCCCTGTGACATCTGGCATAGACACACTTGCCTATAACCCCAGTGTTGGAGGATGGAGACAGGTAGATTCTAGTAACTTGCTACCTAGCCAGACTAACTGAACCAGTAAGCTTCAGGTTCAGTGAGAGACCTTGTATCAAAAAGGTACCATGGATAGTGATAAAGAAAGGAACCAGAAAACTTTCACAGACTTACTCGTGCACGGACATATAGACACACACACACACACACACACACACTACACATAACACTTGACTATAACCACAGTCATTTCTACCTGCTCCTCAGTTTCCAAATAATGTTTCTGAGATCTCTTTTTTATTTAAAAAGTGTGTATGCCATAAACTAGGCTTGCTCCCCAACTAGCTGGTAACTTCTATTAACCCATTTATGTGATTTAATGTCTGCCACATAGCTAGTTACCTGTTCTCAGTTTCATATGTCGACATCCTCTCAGTCTGGGAGTGAAATCTTTCTGAGCTTGATTCTTTCCCCCAGAGATTCTCTCTGTCTCTGTCTCTGTCTCTGTCTCTCTCCCTCTCTCTCTCTCTCCTCTCTCTCTCTCTCTTTCTCTTCCAGTTGGTCCACCTTTTAATCCTTCCTTAGTTTATTGCCATCAGATTTTTATTAACTTGTGTATTCCAAATAGTGCAAAAGGGATTATCCCTACAAATGACACAAAGAAGAAGAAGAAGAAAGATTTCTATAGATTAGAAAACATACAAAGCTTTAGATTGTTGAACTTGCAGGGTCAAAATACATTTAGTTAAGTTGTCTTGAGGATTAGCCAAAGGGCATGCTAAGGGAAATGCAAGACTATCTGAAGTCTGACTTTTGCTACATATAGCTTCTTATCAAGTACAGGGATTAGACCCTGGTTTATGTCCAAGAGTAGGAAGGAGGAAGAATTTTCTAGAGAAACTACTGTATCAGTGAAAACAGATTGATGTCTTTATTTTTGTCTAAGAAACCATCTTGGACCTATCCTTGAAGGATAGATGATCCCATGTGAAGATCTCCAAAAGTTCCTTGACCATGAATAACACAATGCAACTCACTATAGGACTGGGATTGAAATAAAACTCAGAGACCTGTGGTGGTGGTGGCAGTGACACACGCCTTTAATCCCAGCACTTGGGAGGCAGAGGCAGGTGGATTTCTGAGTTCATGGCCAGCTTGGTCTACAGAGTGAGTGCCAGAATAGCCAGGGATACACAGAGAATATTTTAGAGATACCCTATCTCTAAAAACAAAAACAAACAAACAAAAAAGAAAGAAAGAAAACTCAGTATAGTTGAATTAATGAAGGCTTAGAGTTATACTGTTCAGCCTAACCCTTAGCATGCTTCACACACACATACACACACACACACACACACACACACACACACACACACACACACATGCACACACTATTTGAAGCTGACCTCTACTCCTCAACTCTTTTCTTCCATGTTAAATCCTGAGTGTCCCTACAAGACTTCATTACCATAGACACACAGTCTGTTCACTTCCTTCTTGGTTGTAAAGGGTTCTCCCTCCCACAGGAAACGTAGCACTTGTGTTAATATAATCAGATAAGGTTTGAGTATTTGTAGACAACTTTAGTATGTTGCCTTGTTACATTTTTAACTAAAAGTATGGTTCCAGCAGGACATAAATAAAGTAAGGAATGGATTAAAGAATATAGTGACCTACTAGTCAGAGCTCACTTGGAAGCAGAAGGCATTCTGAAATGATGAAGTTCACTGAAAGTTTATTTACAAAGGAGCTATTTAGAAAACTGTGGGTGAGGTTGAAGATAATCACCAGGTATTGTTAAGTTGCTTGGAATTAATAATCTATTACTCTATGTTAACTGTTCTTACACTTGAAAGGGAAAGAAGGAAGACCAACTGCCAGGGCCCAGAAAAAGTAGACTATGAAGAGGAAGGGACAGTCTTCAGTCTTGAGAAAGAGCTTACCCTGAAGTGTGCACACAGAGAAGGAAATCAGATGTTAACTACTTCCCCCAGCTGTCTTTTCTCCCTTCATTTTTATTCAACCTGGAATTCCTATTTTGTGAAACTAACTAGTGGACAAGGACCTAATCTTAATACAGAATGGAAGAGGGTAGAATTCTACATCTGGTATGAAGCAATTGCACATATGTCAAGCTCTAATTCAACATAATATGGTCTCTTGATATATACAAAGCCAGTACACATAGGCAGAGGTAAAAGAGCGAAGACAAATTCTGTTGCAGCCATGAGGAAACTGCAGTTACTTCTGAACCAGTGCCCTCCTCATGCAAAGCATGGAACATATATTCAGGGAGCCTACACAGTGGCATACAGGAAAGCACTTTTGGGGCAAACATACACCTGGGCACAGTAAGATTAAGATGTAGATGAGGGATGACAGACACTTTTCACAGCATCTTTAACTCAAGGATAAAATCCTGTGTTTTAACACAGAGTTAAAACAGTGGGTGGAAATGCTTCTGGGCATGTCTAGCTGTGTAGAAAGAAAGTAGAGAAGAAAACCCTGAGCACATCACCTTATTTTATAATGGTAGGAGAAATGGTGGAAGACCGGATCATTTCTGGGGATTTTGATCTCTTGTTCTCAAAAGCTTTAGTTGAAGCAAGAGAAAAGGACATTGTTCAGGAGCTTTAATGTGGCTTTTATATAGTGAGTTGCTCCTAAGGGCATTTGACTTCCCTAGCTGGCTCCAGTATTACTGATTTTGGAAGCTGAAGCAGTGACTGCAAAATGCAATTCCATCTTTGAAAGACAGTTAGTTTTTTAATAATAAAATTTTTTAGATAATTTGTAGGTTAACTATTGCTCTTTCTTTCTTTTTGTGATTATCCTCATTTTCTACTGCTCTCTTGAAAAGTTGGTTGTATAAAATAGAGTATCACCACCAATGTAAATGATGACTAAACACTCCTTTAAAAGGTCTTGTAATCAAAAATATTTCAGAATAAAAAAAGCTAACCATTGATCTATTTGATCCTATAACATACATTTGCTGAGCATCTATTATGGCCCCAGAAACCATATGCTACACATAAAGATTTTATTGTCAGCGTTTGCTAATATTTGAATGTGGTCCTTGAAGTTCAGCCCTTGTAAATAAGATCATATAGGCAATAGTGTTAAGATAGAAACCCCTAGTACGAAGAAATAGAGTAGTTATGGATAGATAGGGCAGGGGTGGGGAGCAAGACTGAAATGGGAGGACTAAGCAGGAAGAAGGTCACTGGAATGGAAGAATTAAGTGAGAAGAAGGTCACGAGAGAGAGAGAGAATCTGGGGAGAGACCGCAAAAACTAAGGGCTATTTTAGGGCAAGTATAGGAACTTGGTAGAGTAGAAGCTTTCTAAAATATATACATATATGAGAGTGATCTAAATGAAATTGCCAAATAATATAGGAGATAGAGACCCAACTAGACATCTCCTGCCTCCTATACTGAGAATGGGTTACATCAAATTGAGTTGTCAGTGAAAAGAATCCCAAAGAAATTCCCAACTAATCCAGGCTGTTGACAATGCTATAGTTTGATCTTCATGAACTGATGGCTAAGCCCCGTTGCTGAAGACAACACCTGCACAACTCACTGAACATGGAGAAGTTGAGTTGGTGCCTATATAGAGCCTTCACCCCTACATTTTAGTGTCTCTAGTACAGGAATGTACTCTGCATGCTACCAAAGGAGAAAAGCAAACACCAAACCAATTACAAAGTCTTTCATTTATAGTAAAGTTCTGCCTGCAAGATATGCTAGTGCAATGGTAGCTCAAAGTTTGTGGGAGAAACCAACCGATGTCTGATTTAACTAGAGGCCCTACTCGCTGAAATAGAACACATATATGACACTGCTTGGGTCACCAAGAACCTGAGACTTGATAGATCAGGGACCATGGATAAAACTGAATACTACTGTTTCACTAAAGAAAATTGCAATTAAAATAATCCCTAATTGCATTCTGTGGCGGAAACTTTCCCCAATTGAATAAAGATTACAAGAGGCCAATCACTGGGTGAGTAGGCGGAACTTCCGAGTTGGGAAGAGGAAGAAGGAAGGCAGGAGAAATGAATGGCTGCAGGAACAAGGGAGGCAGACAGAATGTAGGAAGCTAGAGGCTGTATAGGTTTGAGTTGTGAATCTGGCACTGGAGGATTTATAATATAGATTAATTTTTAAAATTAGAATGCTGGGTTCTGTGCTCAGCGATTGTGTTTACTCATTGATTCTAAACTAAGATTGTGTGTTGTTTCACACAGCAACTCCACTGCGTTCCAGAGGAAGATATGGCAAGCGTGGTGTTCAAGAGTGCACCCCAGCCAGCCACGGAAGTTTGGAAGCCCAGGGCATGCATGGCAACAGCCAGCCGTGGGAACTTAGTGAGCGGGGAAGGAGAAATCAAGTTTCAGAACTCAGTCAGAGAATCTGCCAGTGGCTAGCCAGAGGTAGAGTGGTTTTTTTTGTTTGTTTGTTTTGTTTTGTTTTTTTATTATTTTATATTTCATGCAACAACATTCTGTTATACTCATAGATCATCAGAGAAGCTTCTTCCTGCAGCAGACAAGAAGAAATATAGTGAACCATAGTGAGATAACATTCAGAATGAAGCTGCAACACTTGGCTTGATAAGGCTTCTCCCAAAGGCATAGTCTATCTAACAAATACAGTAATAAACACAAAATTAAGTTCAAGGGATGGGAAACTTTCCTTGGACTTTAGGTAATGGGAATCAAAGAAACTCTTAAAACAATGTAGTTGCTGTTGCCCTTGGATACCTCCAGGACATTGAAGGTAAAATCCCATTGCTAAAGATATCACAAACTTCAGACATAGAATTTGGAAGAATTGCACTCCAACTGGCCTGAGGACCAGATTTCATTGTATCTGATATAATGGCTTGATATAAACTGTCAAGAGAGAAAAGCAATCAAGAGTCCTACCCAGCTGTAAAGACTATAAGCCACAAAAGCAACCAGTACAGCAAGATAATGGGCACTTACATCTTGAGGATAACCAACAGTTGACTAATTGAGTTTAAAGACCACTCAATATGAGGGAATTCATGTGTGGTATTGTCAGTCTAGCCAATTACCATGGTTGATGATGTCATATATCCTAGAGGACAACATACTATGGTCACTTTCTAAACCAGTGTAATTTTTAACTGTATTGTAGATATTCATTCTAATACTCACCAGTAACTGTAGCTCTCAGCTCCTTATCAAAGATAAAGACTATTACAGAAAATCACAACTGGTCAAAATTAAGGCAGTAGCTGACCATGGGATGCACAAAGTCAATCAATGCATTTGCAATGCAATCGCTACATCTAAGGATCAGAGAGCATCATGGAAGAAGAATCAGAAAGATTTGTAAGAGTCAGTGGACCAGGAATCTACTGTGACATAGTGTTTCCTAATGTATAACAGGGGAGTTACAGCATGAAATTTCAATTTCATGAGGTTTCAGTCAGTTATGAATCACTGTTCACTGACTGCCAGAAGAGATGGGTGATTCTATTCTCTCTTCATATAATATAACTGGTAGTTTCAGGGGCCAGTCACTGAAGAGGAAAAGAAGTGGGAGGCACAGGTTTACAGAGGACATGGTGAATATCAGATGTCATTTGATATGTAGAGGTATCTGTCTAAGCTATTAGATATTAAGGTGTTGATACAAGATGGGGACTATAGGTGGTGTAGTGGACTTCAGTTTGCATGGCTATGCACGAATGGCTGCTATCTTAGTAGTATAACCCTGAGATATGTAACAATTGGCAGTGACAAGATCCAGATCTATTGCAAAGTCTCGTATTTTAACTTTTCTTTAGCAAGTATGAAAAATCTTGACACATTTACAGGTTTACAAGGCAGTGGAGAGAGGGCAAAGAATGTGGAAGGCAAAAGGACGCATGGAGGTTTGTTGACCAGGAATGAATGAAAATGAAAAAGGAGAACAGATGAATAAATTAAGTTCAGAAGGTAAAGCGGGGTGTGGTGGCTCACACTTAGGATCCCAGCACCATGAAAACTGGAACAGGAACAGAATTGTGAGTTAGAGGACAGTCTGAGCTGTAGTAACACATTATTGCAGAAAAAAAATTCTGACTGATAATAGTCTTCTCTTGAGAGTATGCACAATTTTAAGATGATAGATTATTATTTACTTTTAACCTGTTGAGAAAATAATATTAGCCTTTGTGGACCAAATTATGAATATAAATCAGTACAAATGATCACTTATTAAAGGACAGAAACCATATGAATACACATAAATAAGTAAATAAATAAACAAATGTATGTATTTATTAATTTGGATCATGTATTAGGGAATGTAAGTAGTGGCAAAAAAAACCATATTCAAGTATTAGGTAAAATACAGAGAACTTGGGAAGCATATAAATGCTAATGAAAAGCTTTAGAAATGAAAGATACCATAATATAGGATGGGCAATGCTCAGGGCTGAGCTTGGGTGTCCTTTTATATAAGCTACCATCTGCTGCTGATGCCATTCACCTAGTTAGTACCTTCACTGTAGAATTAAATAATCTTAGAAGCTTGACCATTAAGCCAATCAAGTTTGATAAGTCAAAGCTGAGTTTTGCCTGTCTATTTCTACCATGCATTTTAATTCTAAGTGCTATGCGTTTATGAACTCTACTTGACTTTCTTGAATCTTATTGTGGGTTAATGACTAATCAACTGGCATCATAGGCTTACATCTATATTCAAGAATGTGTTGCAAATAAACCACCTAATATGCATTGTTACTAAGACAGCCAGCTGCTTTTGCTTTTGCTTCATATTAACCTAACAAATCATGCAGACTTTAAGGTTCATCGTAACCTGTTGCATAAAGTGTCTATTATTTTGGCAGGCCTACATTGATGTTATTAACATGTGATGTTGTAATGGGCATCACAGATTTGCTCTCAGCTGAATGCCAAAAGTTTGTAGCCATGCCGACTGGAAAACATTCTTTGTCACCACTGCTACAAGAGTCCCAGGTGGGGGAAAGGTCAAGGCTTTTGATACTAAATAAGAATTAGGATGGGAAATTCTCGAATTCTGTCAGATGTTCTCACTGGTGACTCTGTGGATAGGGCTGTAAGTACATAATAACTTTAAGAACTTTCTATTATTGTAAAGGGGAAAAAGATTGATTTCATCGTTAAAGTGCTTTCCATAGTTGTGTGATGATGTGTTAAACTAATTTTCTGTATGATATAGACATAATGACTGAAAAATATGACATATGACAATTTAATGCTCATATGTTCCAAGGAAATGTGCGTGTCTGTGCCCAATGGAATATCTGTTCTATCTGATCCACTAGGATAAGGTTTTGAAATCTATCCAACTTTCCATCATATTTCCACATTACGCTTATCTTAATGATTATTCATTAAAAATGAGTGATAAGCACAGCTTCTCTATCATAGTTGAGATAAACTGCTATGCGCTATTGGGTTTTGAGCCAAGAAAGTAAAGCTGTGACAAAAACGACAACAACAATAGTAACACCAGCAACAAGAGCAACAACAACAGCAACAACAGAAACGGCATCAACATGCAACCACTGTACTAGAAAAAATAAAATGCCATTAAGGTTCATCTAATTACATGATAGAGTACAAAATACTAAGTTATTTTTCTCTGGGTCCGAACTGAAGTTCTGACAGTGTAAGTTGGAGATGTACTTACCTTTGGGCCTTTCTTTAGAAAGCACTCAGGAGACTTTTCCTATGAAGGGACTTGTTATAGTGACATTGCTCTGTTTTTGAAAAGACCGTCACTGTTGCTGTATGAGAAACAATTAATGGCATTTGTTATCTCTGATTCCTGGAGGTGATCAACGCTGATTTATTACTTCTTCGTATGCTCCTAAATGTGCATGTGTTCCTGCCCATGATTTTTTGCTGTGTTTGACGTCTCTTATTCTGTTACTTTTTTTTCTTCCAGAAAAGCTGTGTTGTCTGCTCCCTCCCTCCTTCCTTCTCTCCTCTTCTTTCTTACTTCATTTTCTTTGTCTTTCTCTCTGTTTATTATCATCACCTTTTGGGAGACGGTTTATTTCAATATTTATATATACTTAAGAACAAAACAGATACTATATCACTAAAAATGAATAAAAGAAAAATATCCACGGTTTGATTTACATTATGGGATACAATGTTATCCAGATGACAGCAAAGAACCAGCCATCACTAGCTGAGGAGTGAAGGGTTATGTGTTGTACATAGACCAGGCTGCTCCAGACCATGTCATCTTGGGGATTTCTACAAAGTGAATGTCTTAGCAGAGTAATCTGTTGACCTTCAGTTGGGCCCCTACTTGGTGTACACAGAGGAGGTAAGTGCCACCTGGGCGGCAACCTCCTAAGCTAAACTTTTTTTTTTTTTTAAATAATAATTTTTTATTTTAGTTTTGAGATGCAGTCACTTCATTTCTTCCTTCATTTGCCTACCTCTAGCTTCTCTCATATTCAGGTCCTCTTTCAAATTCATGGCCTCATTTTTCATTAAATATTGTACCATGCAGATATGTCTATTTCTAAATACAATCCATTCAGTTTGTACATTATTACTTACATGTTGTTTTCAGAGTTGACCATTTGTAATTAGGTAATTAATTGGTTCACTCTGCCCTGGGCAGCCCATCTCTCCCACTTTCAACAGTCCTTAGTTGCCTGTAGGGTTGCAGTAAATGTTTGAGGGTAAACATCAAGTTGCATTCCTGGAGCCTAGGATTATTTACCAAACAGTTTGCTTTGTTGATCCTTATCAAAGGATCTTCCAAGTTAGGACTCATTACCTTCTCCATTATATAAAGGAGAGAGAATGAGTCCCTGAGAGTAAGCAACTATTTATTTATACTTTAGCAACTCATACTCCCTCGTGTGTGTGTGTGTGTGTGTGTGTGTGTGTGTGTGTGTGTGTGT
>NW_022196897.1:122932347-122939814 GCF_008632895.1 Mastomys coucha
TGTGTGTGTTTTAGAGAGAGAGGCAGAGAGGGGGAGTGGAAGGGGGAGAGGAAGTGGGGAGAGAGAGGGAGAGTTTAAGGGAATAAAATCTCACTCTTAATGGGAAATAGTTTTAGCAGAATTAAAGTCAGAGTATAATCAGCAACATGCAATTACAAAACCAACCATAACAAAATAACCTTCTTGTTTGTCTGAAGCATCTCTTCACTTAGCTAAAGTAAAGCATCTACATGAGAGTCAGTTGGTTTAAGGGAAGCATCATTTTATTTAGTATTGAAAATAGACTACTATATGCTAGATTTTAGAGAAGAGAGGATATAGAGTTGTCCAGATTTGGTTGTTCATTCAGCATATGTTTTATATGTGAAATCCTTTGGGGGGGGGTATTAGGTACATGTGCTCACACACATGAACATATTTTAAAGTTTCAGCTTGCTTAAATAATTTTCTTCTTATACATGTGTATATAACATTGAACACATCCATTTGGACATAAAATGTAAGGCCAGCCATGGCGTGCATCTGGATTGAGCTGGTCTCCACTTATAGGATACTTAGGATACTTCCCAGAATCCAAGTTCAAGTTGAGGAGTCAGAAAGCTGATATGCTTTAAATATGTCCAATTATTAACTACTGTAACATAAAGTGGTATCAAATTTTTCACCAGGTAGTTTAACTTGAAGGTAGTTTCCTTCTCATTGCACTGTAGATATTTTAATTTTAACTGAAAAAGGAATATTTATAATTGTTTCTATAGGTTCTAAATTACTCTTCATTAGCAAAATATTGCTTAATACTGATTAATAATACATGGAATTTTGCCCTGCAGTTGCATGTCTTGGTAATATCTAATACAAAACATTATTTTTCCTGTTTCATATAAAAATGACAAGTTTATTTTGTTTGAAAAATGTAGAAATAAACTCCTGTTTTGACCTTCTTTTTGTTGTTCCAGCTGTGTGTCATTGACACTGCCATGACTGGCCATGGGAAGGTGTAATGAGGCAAGACCAGGACTGTAGCAATTATTAACCTACAAATATGCTATAGCAACATCAATGCCACACAGAGTGACACTTCTAAACAGTGCAGGAAATAGTGCTTGTGTCTGACCTCCTCTTCTTAAAAGAGTTTTGATGAATATAGGAGAAATTAATAGCTCTTCAGTATAAAGTGACCTAATGTCATTAATTGGGTGTTTCTCCCAGGCTGGTAGTCTGACCCCCACTTTGGTGGTAATTTATTTAGCTGGGAAAGCTTGGATTCTGTGGAGCATCTGGTTTTCAGTGATATCCTGCTGGTCTTATCCAATTTTCCAGCTGGGAGCATGAGGCACAGGGAGGTCGAATGACTTGCCTAAAGGTCACCTGGTAGCTCAACTGGGATTATAATTCAAAATCTTTCTGATTTTCCCATCCTTTGCTCACTGGACCACAAAACTCCCTTGATCTCATCTTCTCAAGCTTGCCTGAGCAGGAAGCAAATATAGACCCAGAAAAAAAAAATCTCAAATTAAATGCTGGCCTCTAGCATTTTTAAAAAAGAGCTGAATTGCTTTGTTACAACTGTGAAGGGGTGTCTTGTCATTCTAACACCTGAACACCAGAGCACCGTTCTGTTTTCTTACAAGAGACCACTTGGTATGTCTATTTCTCAGTGCTCAGATTTTGCCTTCAATCAAAAATATTTTGGTCTCTAGTAATTTGCGGGTTGAGAAGGAAGAACAAAGGTATTTCGATACATAATGGTTTCTGTTTGCTTTGTAGTCAGGTTCATGGTACTTGACCCCACCAAGTGCTGTGGTCACCTGGCTCATCCTATCCTTGAACACTTCGACTTACTCTTTCTTTAGGATAGAACTCTACTTCCTGCTGCTTTGTCACTTCGTGTCACTCACTTTTAATGACAGTAATCTTTCTTAGCTTCCTGATGGGAGCTGCTTACTTTATCTGACAACTCTCACTTCCCCTTCATTTTATTTAATCATGATTTAAAACTTTTTCACTTAGTTTTCTTTCTTGCTTTTTCTCCATGTCCCCTCAGCTCAGGGCTCTGATTCTTGTTGTTCTGGTGTATTCTGCACAGTGTTTGCTATACACAAGTTCAATAAACATTTGTTGAGTGAATAGCTACTCCTGATGAAAGACAGGCTCTCTCTCCCATTTTGATTATCATTCAAGGAGTTTCAAAGGGGATGCCCATGGGGTAGCAAGGTCGGATGGAGATGACCTTTACTCAGCCAGCCAGATCAGGTGAATTAACCTCAAGGTCAATGGGATGACGGATGACAGCTGTCCCGTCTGGTCAAGCTCTCTTCCACAGCTTCCCTCTTGGAACTGGCCTCCGGCTTTTGTGACCAGGACTTGGAAAGCAATCCTGCAGTATTTATAGTCATATGCCATGTCTTATCTAAATTTGTACTGTCTACTTTCATCACTTACTCTGTAAATTTGATGCATAATGTCATGTGCTACCATTTTTAAAAGCCATATGGTAAGGTTTACTAGTGTGTAGAATATTAAAGAAAGTATCTCACATTGGAAAACAGTTGTCAAGCTTTACCATAAATTAAAAAAAAAAAATTGTGCTGGGCAACACCTAGCCTAATACCTTTAAATAATTTTTGCTAAGTTGTTTAAGATCATTAGCATTTAAAATATTAAGCCTGATTTTTTTCAAGACTTACATGATATATGCTCACTTATGACTTCTGAGGGGGAAATTAAGGTTTATGTTTCATAAATTCCTTTTACTGGTAACTTTACACCTAATCTGCTCATGAATACCTGGGAAGTCTAGTTTACCATCTTATACTGGTGAAGACAGGACTACAGTGAGCCATTCTCAAGAGCAGTTGCTGAGTGATCCTAGCATCCCCATCATCCAGTTGGTGTCTACCTGCAGGCCTTATTTCAGAAGGACCACTGTACTTACTCATTTCTTCGTCTCAGTTATGAACACCATGACAAAAGGATTGAGACAGTGGCTGGTAGTAAACTTAGAGAGTTAAAAGTTTCCTTTATGTTGAGCAAAGGGTGTGTGGGTACATGTTCCAATTCATGAACAGAAATAGGTTGGCATGATGACAAAAGGCCCTTACTCAAACTATCACTACGGCCTCTTATTGCTCTTACAAAATAACTGCCTCAGTCTTTCACTAATTCAAGTGAGCCTGGTTGTTCTGGCTAAGGTATCTCTGACCTGAAATACAGAAAAATCAGACTATTTTTTTTCTATTACACCAGCTTCAGAGATCCTGTGAAAATCCAGAGCTATTTGATGAGGTAAAACTTAAACCTCAAATTAATATTTAAATAAAATAAAGCACCATACTATTAGAACTGAAATTAACATGACCATTAGCTTTGTCTTCATCTGCAGAATCCAGGGCTGCCTCCCTGGAAGCTCTTTCCTAACCACTGACTGCAAGCCTCTTTTGACAAGTCTGATGAAGAACATTGGGTTCTTGAGTGATCCAGTCATGGTCTTGGCAGCCAACCATCACTTCGTTTTTATCATGGAGAAAGAATTAGGTTGTGCTCACACTTTTCTGGAAAAGCCAGAAAGTCTCATTGATAGGGCTAGTATCAAGAAAACAGGATGTCCTCTGAAGGGCTTTCTTTGTTTGAGCTAAGAAAAATGTGATTTGTGGTCTTCTCTTTTCACAAGTGATATGAGAGCAAGTCTGACATTCAGTCTCCCAGAGATTCATGGCACTTAAATGATAGAAAGTTTAGCTAATAATTGTTTAGAAACAGAGGGATATGTCAATATTCAGAATGTAGAGCCCAGACAAAATTTAAATGGAATGTACTGGTGAGTATGGTTTTCCCTAGTGAAGGAAATCTGATTTCTTTTTTTTAATTAGATGTTTTCTTTATTTACATTGCAAATGTTATCTCCTCTGACCCCAGCCCCCCATCCCCATCCCATCCCCTTTCTCCCTGCTCACTAACCCACTCACTCCTGCTTCCTTGTCCTGGCATTCCCCTACACTGGGGCATAGAGCCTTCATGAGACCAAGGGTGGGTCTCTCCTCTCATTGATGTCCCACAGGGCCATCCTCTGCTACATATGTGACTATAGTCAAGGGTCCCTCCATGTGTATTTTTTGGTTGGTACGTCTAGACCCTGGAAATCTAATTTCTTATGTCTCAGTCCCCAGTATTATCATCCAGACATCGATACCATGTTAGTATGTGCATTTAGGTATGACACTGTAGGAATTGATTTTATAGTTAAACAATGTGATTCCTTTGGACATCAAAGTTGATACAATGGAACTCAGATTTTTAATCATTTCAGAATGGTACTTTTGGAGAAAGAATTGATAATTTTTCATATAAATGCCAACTATCTTTTGCTTTCCAGTTACATCAATAACTCTACATGTCAGTCCCCTCTTACTGATCATATTGGTATTAGGCAGAATCATGAAGGAAATGGTTTTGACAAGAGTTGCTGAATGACAACCAAGTCATGACATACAGTGTGTATACATGTTCCATGTCCCATAGATGCTTTGAAACACAGCATTGGTATAACAGCACAGGAGTTGCTTTTACAGGTAAACAGCGTGATTCCTTTGGACAACTTTTATGCTAGCATTTTCTGTAAATAAATGAATTCTTAGCTAGGTATAAGCCAGTAATAAAAGCTCCTTGTGAGTCCGATGAAAGAAAATCACAAGTTAAAGAAGAACCTGGGCTACTTAGCGAAGCCACATACTAGGTAAAATGTGGGAAGAATGAATGCAGATGCCTCTCAGTGGTTAGAGTATTTGCTTAGCACCTGTGAGACATGGGCAAAACAAACAAAAGAAACAACTAAAATAAAAGCAAAGATAAGAAAGGACAGCTTTTATCCTATCAAGGACTGTTTTGGAGTCACATAAATTTTGGAAAAATATTTATGGATATAACTAAAATAAAAAAGAAACCTGAAGTTCCTGCTGGCTTGACTGTTCTTTGTTTATTTATTAATTCATTTAGCAATATTTATTAATTCTTTCCTCTGGGTTATTGTGCAATATATAATGTGGTAGGGCCAGGAATTCTTGGGGGATTCTATTCTCTTTCTTTTTTCTTTCTTTCTCTCTTTCTTTCTCTCTTTCTTTCTTTCTTTCTTTCTTTCTTTCTTTCTTTCTTTTTTTCTTTCTTTCCTTTTTAAAGAACAAACAACAGTTGTGATGTAGTCATTGCTTTAGTCCTAACATATTCCTCAAATTTGTATGTCCAAACTTAATTTCCAATACAACAAAATTAAGAGGCCAGAGCACTATGAGGTAAGTTCTGGAGAATCTACCCTCATGCATGGGATCCTCAGAAAGGGGAAGATGGCTCACCCCTTCTACCTCCTTTGTTTTTCTGCCTACTGTTCTGTGAGAACACAGTTCAAACCATGTTGGGAGAAGAGTCCAGGTCTTCTTTTGGCAGCAGACCTACTAGTATCTTGACCTGAATCTTCTTCCTGAACTGTGAGGTCTTTCTAATTCATAAATTATATAGTCTTAGGCAATTTGATGCAGCAGAATAAGCATATTAAACAATTATAATTAGACTTTTAATTTGTATTGAACTACTCTTCTAGTTCCAAAGTTGGCATTTCATGAAACGTAATGACCCCAAACAGTAATCACCTTTTCTATGGAGGGAAAGAGAGCAAGTATTTAGTGTTAAGATGTATATGAAAACTGATATTTGTCTTTGCTTTAAATTCCCTGGTGAAAAAATGAATCACCCATCTTATTTATCTAATTTTACAGACAATGCAAATATTAATTATGGAAAGTGATCCTTTGCTTTCTGGATAGCTTGAAATGCTGAGACAAGACTGAAAATGAGATCGAGAAAGAAAGCAAGAGAGAGGGGTAATTCAGAAAGGGGTTGCAAAGGGAGATGGGGGAAACTCAAAGTTACTGGGGAATAGAATTTCCCTAGCACTAGTCACAATACGTATGTTTGTTAAAAAGCAAGAGGCGGGGAAGACATGCATGCCTGAAGCTGAAGAAAAGCCTGTTTGTGTCTCACACACTGGAGAAATTGTTCAAGAACAGTCCATCGATGTGAAAATATGACCCATGTCATTTTGCCAGGGTAGTTAAGACACTAAGTAGCTGAGTAAAGTCTGATTGGATAAATTCACGATCCTGGGGGTGTACATACTTCCTAGTATCCAGTTTTTCTAAGATGCAAAAAAAAAAAAAGTCAGTGGAAATAAGGTTACAGAGTGCCACATGCGTGGGCGAGACAAGGTCTCCGTAAGGGTGGGAACCAGGCAGATCTCAGACATGGGTCATTCTTTTAGCTTCTGCCCCATTTTCTTAGTGGTCAAAATGAGAAACAAAGGATAAATGCCCAGCACTAGCAGAGAGGAAAGAACTGTGATATTTAGAGATGAGGAGGAGGGAAAGGTTACTGACTGACTTTGAAATGAATTTCCCATTCTTCTTTATTATTGTCATTGTCATCTTTCACAAACTCCCCAAGTGTCTAGAGATAAAACCCCAACATCTACTATGCAGGGATGGGTTTTCCCAAGGAGATCCATGGATGCGAACTCTGCATATGGAATGTGAATATTCAAAGGTATGCAAGAATCATTAATTGAATATAGGTAAGACTCCTTTACCATTTTGAGAAACTTGCATTGAACCTGAAGACACTCTACAGAACGCCAAAAAGACTAACAAAAAATGAACATGACAGCTCATCATTTGGCTGTTTTAGTTTAATGGGCTAGAATAAGCAATTAGTTCAATATCCATGTTAGCATTCTAAAATTTGCTTTGACAATTGTAGTATGCTGGCTTATTTCAGTGCCCCAAGCTTTTGCACATTCATGAAATGATAGAACACCTGTGTAATTCACAAAACATGGCTAGCAAAATCTTAATAATTTTGTGGGATATGTCCATTAGATTCTCTGAGCCTCTGCTTACTTGTCTGAAAATTGATGGGGCATGACAAACTGGTGATCACATTTTGTTCTTTACATTGTATGTTTTTTTTGATGCCCAAGGATTCAGTAAACGGTTTTTGTAATTTGGTTGACAGTTTTGAAAATATAAAAGAAAAACAAACCCATAAAGTAGTCTCATTATGGTCTTTTTGCAATATTACCTCAATTCATGAGGAAAGACACAGGTGTTATCTTAGTACCTGTTAACCACATTCAGGACCAAAACGACGAATTTAATTTATCAAGATCTAACTTTCTGTTGTCTTAAATCAGTGAAGCAGTTAGGCAGAATGAAGCTTGTATTAAGCCTAAATAGTCCATTTATGTGTGTATGTTGTAAAATCCCACAAATTAAACACAGGAGATTTTTGACAGACCCTTATAAAGATATTCATTTCTATCTTTTCCAAGACTCCATGATCATGTTTCAAGGTACTTAGGTTAAACAGCTTAGGAATATTGAGTGATAAGTTGTTAAGTTGTTTCCTCTACAAAAACTAAGATAG